>NC_090985.1:74835387-75138417 GCF_041146395.1 Eulemur rufifrons
GGTCAGGTAGTCACAGTGATGGGGCAGCGCCCCAGATATCTCGTCCTGTGCACTGTCGCGCTGCTGGGGACAGGGGACAGAGAGGAAGGTGGCCTGGCTCCCACTGCTGGGAAGCCTGTGACCAGGACAGACACAGTTGGAAACTTTCATGTGTTTATGTTTTTGGGACAATGAAGTGAGTAAACTATGGCCCCTTACCATCAAGAAATGCACTTGTGATTTTATATATATACATACATGTTATGCGTTCCTGACTCGTAACTCCCATGGCCCTTGTTACAGTCTTTTGCTATAATATTGAGGTGTTGCAGGTCTCAGAAACTGGAATCTCTCTCTCTGACCTCCTCCTGCCCTCCTTTCAACTGCCCCTTTTTCTCTCCAAGGCAGGAATCTTCCCCAGCCTTTATGTCTTGGAGCTAACCATAAAAAAATTCTCTGACCTATCTTGTCAGATTGTAAGTCATTAGACCCCCATTTCAGAAGGGGTCCTACTCCGTACCCTGGAGAAAGGAATGCTGCCCAGAGGGGCCAAGAAGAGTCTGAACAGACGGGCCTTGTTGTGTTCTCCACTCAGTCTATTAGCATGGGATCATTTATGCTTTTTGTGGGATCACATTTCTCCACAATTGTCAATCATGCCTGTCCAATTAAGTTCAGACTCAGAACTCAGTTGCTTCCTACTCAGATAACGTGTATATTTTTAACTGTAGGCCATACCTCTCCTCTGAGCTCGGAATCCATGTATTTAGCTGCCTAATTGACATCTCATTTGAATTCACAGAGGCCCGTCATCCTCTCCCAGTTAAACTCTTGATCTCCCAACCTGCCATCCAAATCCCAAACTCTACTCTTTTTTGTTGCTACCTGTTTGAGTAGATGTCACCATTATCCATGCAATTGCCAAAGTGGGAAATCCATACATCCTTGAACTATTCCTCTCCTCGTACCCAATATCCAATTGGTTACTAAACAGAAGAGTGGAATGGGAGTAAGAATGAAAAAAAAGAAAGTTTGGAAATAATTCTTGAATAGCTCTAAGGAGTTATTTATATAAATCAGAAAGTAGACTCCTTTAAAAAAGTTTTTAAATGCTTTTATCAGGAGGAAAAGCAGCCAGCAGAAATCACTGTATGTGTCCTTTCCCCTCCCTTCCTCTCCCCTTTCCTGTAATGTGAGCACCAAGATAGGGATTTCTGAGTAGTCCTCAAGATGCAACTCTGTATTAGTTATCCTCAGTTGTAAAGGAGATAAAATTAGGGTTGTTTTATAAATGGTGCCACAGTTTTTGAGTCTGACAGCTTGAAAAGCTTCACTGTGCTAGGTACAGATTTTAGAGTGTGGTCAAGCCAGTGGTGAGTTATTTTCGTCCTCAGAAGTCAGTGAAAAGCTAGAGAGTTCAGAGGACAAATATGTGTTGTGTTTTTTTCCACCTCTCTGAATCTCAGGGAAAGAAATTTTCCTTTTTCTTTCTTATATTTTTGGGGACCTGGAATTTTTTTTTCTCAGAATGTTATAGTAGAACAATGGCCTTTAAAGTCAGAATTGAGTTCAAATTCTGACTGTGTCCTCTATATATTCTTGGACACATTATTTCTCATCTCTGAACCTTATGTTCTTTGTTTAATAAAATAACAACTTTATTAAAAAGAAAATCTCATGGGTAAAGCACCTGACTTCCTGGTATTCAGTTAGTACATGTACATTTTGCTCCTTTGTTTCAAACTTTATTTCTGTATTTCCAATGTTCTTTCTGTTAATTTTATTTTCCACCCAAACATTTACCTATCTTTAAAATGTTTCTTCTATTCTTCATTTTTCAAACCAGTGTTTTATTTTTATTTTTTTTCTAATGTGATGTGCTATAGACAGATTGAGAGACAGTTTCATAGAATATTTTTTGTTATGAAAATATTTTTACCGTAGAAGTTATTTAGGTAAAAAATGTTTTTTTCTTTTTTTTTTTTTTTTTTTTACCAAGCCTAGAAGTAAATGTTGGGGAAAAAATTGACCTCTAGACTAGGGCAGGGGGTGAATCTTGAAAGTCTGTTGCTAATTAAGATGCCTCTGTGAAATAACTATCGATAATTAAGGCTTTTAGAGAATTGTAACTACTTTGTGCTGATATGTGTTAAATATTTCAGAAGATGGCTGATCTGTGGCAGGAATGCATGGATTATGCAGTAACCCTAGCAAGACAAGCTGGAAAGGTATGAACTAAAATTTTGTCAGCCATAAGGTGATGGGTGTGCACAGTGTGTGATTGCCTTGTTTAATGAAATACATATTTTGATTACATTAGTTTTCATTTTACTAAACCCTCTAAATAGAGTGAATACTCCTATTTTATATCATTAAACTTTTTGTGATGGCAGTTGGTTTTCTAAAATAGGTTGTAAGAGTATTTATAATTTTTGTCCCCTGTAGGTCATCACTGTTAAAGCCTTATTTTATAGACATTTTTGTAAGAAATTTTTAAGAATGTCTTTAAAGAATATCACTTTAGACAGATTGAAAGTTTTAAACCATTTCTGTATTTTATCTTTTTGTTTGATTTACAATTACTTATGTCTTTTCTGTTTGCTTATCAAAAAATCTTTTTAGGTGGTCTGTGAGGCTCTTGTAAATGAAAAGAATATTATGCTGAAAAGTTCTCCAGCTGATTTGGTAACTGTTACTGACCAAAAAGTTGAACAAATGCTTATTTCTTCCATAAAGGAAAAGTATCCATCTCACAGGTATTTCTTTTTTCAATTTCAAATGATGAAATGAAACCCAGGTTTAAGTCAGTATACTAGGCAAGAACTTTGATTTTGAACACAGAAACTGACTTTAGTTAACTTCAGCTGAAAAGCAATTTATGTTGAGAGTGTTGGGCAGCTCAGGCAGGAACCATGGGAGGGAGGGAGGTGTACACCTAGGCGACATAGAAGCTGCTGGTGGCCTCACTCTTGACTCTGATGGTTTTGAATACTTTTAATCAGCCTTCTATCTTGACCTCATTAGCTTTAAGATTACAGATTCTGGACAGAAGCTTGTGGTTTCTGAGCTTAGGTTGTTTGCCCATGCTCGAGCTGCCAGGGAGCAGGGGAGAGGAAATATTTGGATTTCTTCATAGTAAGAGGAATGTTTAGGTGCTGGGGAGCCAACGTGACAAATGTTTGTCATTGGCATCGTTTCAAAGTTCATTTTATTCTCTTTATTGTAAACTTTTCTATATGGTAGAGTGGCCATAGCTTTAGTGAGTTAGAGAGAAAATCCTAATTCAGGGCTCTTTTACAGGCATGGAAATCTAGCAGAAACATTGTCATCATTTCAAAGTGTTAGCTCTGTCATTCTGTACTTCTTCCTAGTCATGCCATTGGCCATTATTGGTCTTTTTAGCCATTGAGAAGAACAAATGTTTAAAGCTGTGACTGAATATACTTCCTCCCAATAAAAAGATTTTCAGCGAAGAGAGAAAGTGAAAATAAGATCATGATGATGCATATTAGGACAGTTCAATGTTAAATGAAAGTAAAAAGAAAACAGGAAAGAAGAAAATGAATCAGACACCACTTTTGGAATTTCCATAATATTTGTTACATAGCATGATTTAGGAAGGCATGAACACACACAGTAGTTTGAGTGATTTGCTTTCTCATTGATTATATAATATTGTCTGTATTAGTCATATATTACTGCAAAGCAAATTGCTCTAAAAACTTAGAGCTGTAGACAGCAAGCATTTATTATCACACAGTTTCCTGGGATTACAAAATATGGGAATAGCTTAACTGCATGGTTCTGGCCAAGGCTCCCATGAAGTTACAGTCAAAGTGTGGTCAGGACTGCAGTCATCTCAAGGCATGACTGGGGCTGAAGGGTAACTCACTTGTGTGATTGCTGACACACTTCAGCCCCTCAAGGATTGTCTTCTGGTGGCTTCCCTCAGTTCCTTGCCGTGTGGGCCTCTTCATAGAGTAGCTCACAACATGGCAGCTGGCTTCTTCCAGAGCGAGGAGTAGGTGAGTCACGGAGGGAGAAAAAGAGTAAACAAGATGCAAACCACAGGGCCATTTTATGAACTAGCCTCTAAAGTTTTACACTGTCACTTCTGCCGTATTGGTTAGAAAGGAGTCACTAAGTCTAGCTCACACTCGGTTAAAGGGTGTTAGGCTCTACTTCTTGAAGGGAGGGAATATGTTGACTTATTTATAAAATCACCACATTATCTTAATGATTTATCATCTGCAGCCAATATTCTTTTCAGGTGTTTGTGTATGTACACGTGTGTGTGCTTTCACTTTGGCATTGTATTTTAGAATTTTTAATTCTGTGATTTTTCACATATCTGTGCTCTAAGGGTAATAAAGCTTCCTCACTTCTATCAATTTTTTCAGAAAGGAAAAATGAGCAACAGTGGAAAAGTAGGGTACAGATTTTATTATGTTTGATAGTAGATTCTCAGTAGCTAAGGAGATGTTATGGTTTGGAAATTGTTGAAAGCAGTGTGAAGATTAGGAATTTGTCATTCTTGCCTTTAGTTTCATTGGTGAGGAGTCTGTGGCAGCTGGGGAGAAAAGTGTCTTAACCGACAACCCCACGTGGATCATTGACCCTATTGATGGAACGACTAACTTTGTACATAGGTATGTTTTACAATTTTTAATATAATTACTGTTGGTATATTAACTGGTTGGCCTTTTAGAGAACTCTGGTGAGGAACATACACACTTTAGAGAATTGTGTAATTTGTTTGTGCTTCTTTATTCTAAGACAGTCTATTCAGAGTGAATAGTAGAGCAAAATGCATTATGCAGACTTCTCATCAGCTGTGGAGGAGATGAAGAAATATTAATGTATGATCCTGTCTTGTACTGCAAAGCGCCCTATTCACCATTTTTTTTCTCACTGTGGGAGCCATGTAAAAATGGAAGCAAACAACATTGCTGCATTGAGATCAGTAAAGAAACCAAGGAGTTCACTCTGCAAGTGTTGTCACTCCAAGATATAGAATGAATTGAGTCCAAGAGAGCAAATAGGGTTCCAAAGTGCTGGGGTATTAGTATCAATAGACTTGGGCTTCAATTCTGGTGCTTTTTTATTGTGACCGTGGGCAAGTTAGTTAATCTTTCTAAGCCTCAGTGTTTAAAAAATGTGTAAAATGGTCGTATTAATGGCACCTGCCTCATAGATTTGTTGTTGGGACTCAATGATTAGTACATTTATATCAGATTTAGCATAGTGCCTGGCACGGAGTAAGTATATTATAACTCAGTATATTACCACTAGAAGAAAGCCTGATGGAATTGCCGGCGAGAGTTATATATAATGAGTAGCCTGGTTTGGTGGGAGTACATATCAGTGTTATATTTGAAGTTGCCATGTAGTTGTACACATGTGTACTACATATATAACTATTAAAGTCTATAAAGTTAAGGTCTAGAATCTATATGTGATAGAATGTTATATCTTTTAAATTTAGAAAGATGCTAATATATGGTAATATAATATTGTGATATTGTAATATAAAAGAAGATTGTATACAACAGTGTATACAGTATGATCTTATTTTTGTTAAAATAAAAACTATATTAAATATTTAAAAGTTTTTATTTTCAATAGTTATCTTGAACCTATTTTGTCTATTTTCTTCATCTTGTTTCTTTTATGAATCAGAAATTAAAACCTCTGTTCAAACTTTCATGCAACCATAGAAATAAATGTAGTTTAATTTTCAGATGTGAAGCTCTAAGTTTGGTGTGGAGTAGAGAGAAGTAACAATTTATTCTGTATAATGCAGTTCCTGTTTCTATCAAGGGTCCAGGCTGTGGGAAAAATGACCAAAAAAGAGTCTTTTCTTTTTAACCATAATCAATTTAAAAGTTTTAAAAAAAATTTATTTTTATTTTTTGAGAAAGTATTTTTACATGGTTACTACATTCATGGCATTTGACATTCTAAGGATATAAAATAGCATGCATTTCAAGGTGCCCTTCCTGCTTCTGTCCCTGGTTTCCCAGGATCCATTTTTGGAGGTAACCATTGTCATCAGTTTCTTATAAATCCTTTGAAAGGTGTTTCATGCCTATAGAAGCATTTGTATGTATGTATGTATAATACCTCCCTATTCCCTCATACGTAAAAGAGGTGTTCTATACTGTATACTGTGCATCTTACATTTTTTGAGGAGGGGAGGGATGAGACTGCTTATATGAAAAATTTTGTAAGTACTTATGAACAGATGAATTTTGTTAATTTTATTAAAAACAAGTTCTATCTTGGTAAATTTTTGTTTTGTCTTTCTTTTAAGATTTCCTTTTGTCGCTGTTTCAATTGGCTTTGTTGTAAATAAAAAGGTATGTTGTTTTAAATGTATAGTTGATAAAAGACTTTGCTCTCCTTTTCTGAGAAAGAGTGAATCTATCTGCATAATAAATTCAGATTTATCTATATATTCAATTCATATAACTGCATTATTTTGAATATAAGCTACAAGACTGTTAAAATTATCATGATACAATTCCAATGAAGAAAATTTATTGTTTTCTGAAAAGCAGGAGTTGTGAGGAGAAGATACACGCAAGTAACTGAAGTACAATTCAGTATTTAGTCACTGTTATTTCTATGATAGAGTCAGATGTGATAGAAGTTGATGGGTAATCTAAAATGCTCCATGGAAGTAGAATTCGAACTAGGAATGCTTTGATAGGTGTTGGTGAAGGGAGATATGGAAAGACTGGAAAGTAGCAGAGGCCAAAGACTGGTTGGAAAATGCATAGTATATTTAGAAACCTACACATAATTCAATATTTCTGTCTAATATGCACTCGAGTAAAATCTGTGGCTCTTCCATTACTGTTTGGCTATTTGGTTGGTCAAACAGTGATGAGTGTTTACTAATATCTTACGTACTTGTCTTCAAGGAACTTGTGATATTTCATCAACATGTAAACAAAATAGTTAAGAAATATCTGAAAATTAAAACAAATTAGTACAGATAAAAGCTTAGCCTTTGGGTTGTACCAATCAGTGAGAACATCCAAAAGGACCTAAGTGAGCATTTTGTATATAATGAGCCCTGGGTTAGGTACTGTCCCTGTCACTGAACTCACAGTTCAGTGCAGAGTTAGATGTGTGAACAGGTAAACATAATGTTTGGTAGAACCCTGAGAAAAAATACTATGGGAACACAGAATGTAACCCATTCTACGCAGTGTGGATTGGGAAAGTGTTCCTAACAGAAGGAGCTTGCTTAGAAATTGGTCATGTGAGTTGGTGCTTAGAAAATTAGGGGTTTGCCTGATAGTAAAAAGGGAAAGCATTTTAATCAGAAAGAACAGCGTGGAGAAGTTGAAGAGCATGATTTGTATGGGAAACAGTGAGATGTTCATCCAGGGGGAAACACTGGAAGTGGCCAGAGCAGAGGTTGGTGAGGTAAGTTACTTGTGGCCTTACTGGGAGACGTTGTGCCTGTCCACATTGAGAAAATTTAGTTTTTCTTTCTAGGTATATAAAACCAGTAGAGATTTTTAACTGGAAAGTGACAGAAAATTCCAGCAATGTAGAGATTATACTGGGGAGTGGGTGCTTCTGAACTAAGATGAGGCAGTGAGAATAGCCAAGGAAATGCCAAAATTGTGATGTGTTTTTACAATAAAAATTGAAAGAGGAGATTTGTGGGGAAGGAATGGGAGGTGACCAGGCAATGAGTGATTTTGACCTCTGATCGAGGCTTCTCCTAGACTAGGTTCTGAAGTGTAGACTCTTTCCTGTGATGATGATGATGGGTTGATGGGAGCCAAAATTATAGGTGATAGTGGAATTTGTGGGCTGGAAAGGACCAACCTGTAAGAATATGAAGAGCTAAGGGGGAAATGGAGGGAATGGAAGAAGGAAAAAGTGTGAGGTGCACAATTTTTAAGGGTGGGGCAGAGAAGAAAGTTCTGAAATAATGACACTGAAATGGATTAATGAGCCAGGGAGAACTAAGAGTAATGCCAGAAACATGGATGTACTGAATTAAGTGCTGACGATGGCCAGCTGTCTCCAATTCTTCAGACCGTGTATCTGGTCAAGAAGAGTTCATTGATGTTCTCTGTGTGGGAGTTTCAGAAGAATGAGTGATCAGGGCAGAAGCCAAAGTACAATGTATTAAGAGGAGAATAGGAGATACAAAGTGTGGACTGATATTTGCCAGTGAAGGAAAAAGGGAAGGATACCATTTTGAAAGTTCTGTAAGGGAGAGAGAGACTTGCTGAGAAGGTACCAGAAGAAAAATCTGAGGGAAGAGGGATCAGTTGATGGAGCAGTTTTTCAGGGAATGTATGAGAGGACAGGAATCATAACACAAGAGGAAGTGTTCACCTTAGAAAATAGGAAAGATCTGTCTTCATCTGAGGCAGAAGGGAGAGAGGTAAGGTGTGTGCTGTTATTTAAGTCTGGACATGGATGGGAAGGGGAGTCAAGGATTTCAGGTCTGATGACCTCTTGGTCTGATTAGGCTGGAAATGTATTGATTTAATGATGAAAAATACTCAGGTTTGGTAAAGGAAACTTGTTTTCCTTCTGCAGATAGAATTTGGAGTTGTGTACAGTTGTGTGGAAGATAAGATGTACTCTGCCAGGAAAGGAAAAGGAGCCTTTTGTAATGGTCAGAAACTACAGGTTTCACAACAAGAAGGTAGGTTTAGTCTCCAATTTGTGGTGCAGTTGATATTGTGTACTCCTATTTGATCCAAGTGTTAACTGATTCACAAATTATGTTTATTTTCTCTTTATTCTTTTATTTTGACTTGTATTTTGAATGTGGAGTGGAGGCAGGAAAAGCAAATGCAATTGAGCAAACACTTCAGTCTCAACATTGTATTGGGTGGTGGAGAGAGGAAGATGATGAAGACTGGCTTTTTATCTTCGTGGAGTTCATGGTTTGTTGTTTTAGCCACCACATCTCAGATTCTTCATAGAATTCTTCCCATCTGATGCCATTGAGAAAGTAATTAGGAAAAAAAAGTTCTTTATAGATAGAAATCACTAAAAATGATATGTATACATTTTTTATGAGTTGGATGATTGGCATTTTAAGTCTTTTTCTGTGGCAGCTGTCGACCTAAAAGGAAGAGGCTCAGGCAAAATTAATATAAAGAGTTTATTTGGGCCAAGGTTGAGGACTGCAGCCCAGTACACACTTCCAGGTTGCCTTGGAGAGTGCTCCAGAAAACAAAGGAGAGGCTCAAGTTTTTAAGGAAAAAGGGAGAAATCAGAAAAGGAGGCGATTACAAAAGTTGTTCGTCAGAAATTCTCATTAATTTACAGAAATAACATTGGTTAGTGATTGGCTGTACATTGTTGAACTATAGGGCACATGGCATTTTATGGCTACTATCTGTCTGTTAGTCTAGAGTCTGCACAGCAAGTGCCTTCGAAATGTAATTATTTAGCTCAAGGCAGAGAGACATGACTGCTGTTATATTTCAAATGCCTCTCTGGGCCTGATAATTTAAAGGAGCTTCATTTCAGAAAAAAAGTTTTGTTGTCTTTCTCACAGCTGATTGATGTTTCAAGTTACCTTTCTTCCATAAACCACACCCAACATTTTCCACACTTTTCATGTTCAGATTCTTTTAGGTGCAGCAAGAACTTAAAGGTACTTGCAAAACAATTTGTGTTCAGACTGTGGTTTCTAGACTTTTACATTTTTCCCCTCAATCAAGCACTTAATTTGAGTGTAGTTTTTTACTTCATTTCCTTTTTATTGAATTCTAAGACCCCTTAGGATTGGATGATGCGTCCTAATTTTTGAGATGTTAACATGTGTAAAATATGCTTATTAGTAATGAAGGAATGTGTTAGCTTTCATAAAAGCAACTCCTTGCCTTTGCATAATCATTCCTCATTTTACATAATATTAAATTAAATTATGTGTTAATAACTGTTAGAAGTGGTGCAACAGTTAGAAAAATGCTGGGAACGAACATAGCTGGTGACCACACATCTCAGGAGGTGAAGTGTGGGGAGTGTTGAGTGTATCCTGAGCTTGAGTCAGGACGTTTTAGAGGGAAATGGAAAGCACTGGATGATCTGTATTTAACTTTTGTTTTCTTTCAAATCTATGCCTAAAAAGTTTAATTTCAAATTTCTACTTTTTTTAAAGTATTTGCTTGTTTCCCACTAAAGGTATCATGCCTGCAGGCAAATTGGTTATATTTTATACTTTTAGGGTATTGGTCTAATAAGCTAGACTCTGATGCTTACAAAAATGATCACTTTGAGATAATAACTTCATTAGTATTTTAATATTTAAAGACTCAGAAACAAATTTGATAAAAATTTAGGTGAGGGATAAGATAAAAATGTCCTATTTCATTCTGAATTACAAGTGTCAATTTTTTCTAGAATTCTAGTTATTAAAATCTAATGATTATTTAAAACATTTTCTTTTTTAGATATTACCAAATCACTCCTGGTGACTGAGTTGGGCTCTTCCAGAACACCAGAGACTGTCAGAATTATTCTTTCTAATATGGAAAAGCTGTTTTGCATTCCTATTCATGGGTAAGCTCCTTTTAGCTCCCAGCTAAAGTTCCTGATTCTTTAGCTTTTTAAATTTTTTTTATTTTTTTGAGACAGGATCTCCTTCTGTTGTCCAGGCTAAAGTACGGTGGTGCGATCCTAGCTCACTGTAGCCTATAACTCTGAGCTTGAACAATCCTCCCACCTCAACCTCCAATTAGTTGGGACTAAAGGCATGCACCATCACACCTGACTAATTTTTTAATTTTTTTGCAGAGATGAGATCTCACTTACTATGTTGCCCAGGCTAGTCTTGAACTGGCTCAAGATATCCTCCTGCCTTGGCCTCCCAAAGTGCTGGGATTGTGGGCATGAACTACTGCACTCAGCAAGATCCTTTGACATTTTAAAGCAATGAATTTTCCTTTAGAAATGAAATTTTTATTAACAGACATGGGATCAATACCAGAATTCTAATTTTGTAATGTGATTTAGAAAACTTTTTATTTGAATTATAATTCCAAATTTACAAAAAATTGTAGAAATGAAATAGTACAAAGACCGGTAGTATGCCCTTTACCCAAATTCACCTATAATGAATATTTCCCTCCATTTGCTTTATCGTTTTATTATTCTTTCTCATACACATGTGTGCTGTGTGTATGTGTATGTGTGTGTGCAAATACTTTTTTCCCAAAACCATTTTAGACTGAATTACACACATCATAGCTCCTTAAGAGGTACAATTGACTACATAAATACACTTTTTATCTAATCTATCCATGTATAGTTTTGTCAATTGGCGTAATAATGACCTTTATAGTCATTCTAGTGAAGGATTCTACCTATGGTAAACATTACATTTAGTTGTCTCTTTCGCCTCCTTTAATCTGGAATATTTCTACAGTCTAATAAATTACTAACTTCAAGTTTTCAAATTATTTGCATAGAAGTCTGCAAGGTAGACTCTTATAATTAATTCCTGGCTTCTCTATATCAATAGTTATTTCTCTCTGTCACTTTTTATTTTGTATGTTTTTGCTTTTTTTCTTTGTTCTTTTTTTTTTTTTTGGTCTTAATTAGACCACCAAACACTTGACCTAGTGGTTTGTCTATTATATTTTTTCAAAAAATCAGGATTTTGATTTATTAATTTTCTCTACTGATTTTTTTCTTCTCTGCCCTGTTATTTTCATCCTTGTGCTTTCTTTTAGTTGACTTTCTTTTCAAGTTGAAAATTTATTTTAATTCTTTGATTTTTATTGACATAAGTATTTAGGCTGTGAATTTTCATCTAGTCACTGCTTTCAGTGTGTCCCATACATTCTCATATGTCCTTCTGTCATTATAATTGCCTTTCATAAATTCTGTAATTTTTCTGTATATCCTCTTTCACCCAGAGTTATATTCTTAAATTTTCAGAAGGAGAAGCTGTATTAGTTTCTTTTCTGTTGCTTATAACAGAATATCTGAAACTTGGTAATGTACAAAGAAAAGGAATTTATTTCTTACAGTTGTGGACCCTAAGAAGTCCAAGGTCAATGGGCCACATCTGGTAAGGGCCTTCTTGGTGGTGGGTACTCTCTGCAGAGTCCTGAGGTGGTACAGGGCATCACATGGCCAGGGAGTTGAGCATGCTAGCTCAGAGTTCAGAGTCTCATTTGTGAGCCTGTAAAATCAAAACATGCTATCTACGTCTAAGATACAGTGGTGGTACATGCATAAGACAGACATTCTCCATCTTACGAGGGAGAAATAGACAAAAAGAAAAAACCAATAGATCCCAAGCAAGATCCAAACTGAGCAGGGCAGATGGTAAATCTTAAAGCTGGAGAATAATCTCTTTTCACTACATGTGCTGCCTCCTAGACACACTGGGTTGGGGTTAGGGGTTCAAGGCCCCAGCAGCTCTGCCTCTATACCTTTGCTTGGTGCAGCCCATATGGTTGCTGGTATGAGTTGGAGTCCTGTGCCTGAAGCTTTCCCAGGGGTATGTTGCATGCTGCTAGTAACTACACAGTTCTGAGTTCTGGTCCTGCTCCCATAGCTCCACTAGGCATTGCTAACCCTGTGTCAGCTCCAATCCCACATTTTGCCTTTGGCTCTGCCCCTGGGACAAGTCTCTGTCTGGGCTCCCAGGTTTTTGAGGACGCCTATTGAAATCTGGGTGGAGGGTGCCAAGTCTCCACAGTTCTTGTTTTCTGCAAGCCTGTAGAATTAGCATCACGTGCCAAGGTTTATGACTGGTAACTTCTAGAGCTGTGGCATGAGCCTCACCTGGGTTTACTTGACCTTGGCTAGGGTGGCTATGGAACAGCTAGGGTGTAGGGAGCATGGTCCAGAGTTGTCCTGGGCAGCCACCCATGGAGAGTGCCCCTGGCCTGTCCCCTGAAACCATTCTGCCCTCCTAGGCCTTTGGGCCTATAATTCTAGGGGCAGCCTTGAAGATCTCTGAAATGCTTTGGAATCTTTCTTCCATTATCTTGAAAAATAGCACCTGGCTCCCTTCTGTCTGTGCTAATCTCTTTAAATGCTTGCTTGGCTACACCTCTGTTTTCCTCTCCTGAACACACAGTTTTATTCTTTACTTGGCCAGGCTGAAAGTTTTCCATATCCTTCTCTGCTTCCCTTTTAATTATAAATTCTGTCTTTAAATTTCTCCTTTCCTTTCAAATCTCAGTGTAAGTAGCCAAAAGTAACCGATGCAGCTTCTTCTAAATTTTGCTTAGAAATTTCTTCTGCCAAATACCCTTGTTCATCATTGTCAAGTTTGGCCTTCAGGCGTAGACACAGTTCAGCCAATTTCTTTGTCAATTTATAACATAGATGGCCTTTACTTTATGTTCCAATACTTTGTTCCTCATTTCCATCTGAGACCTTATCAGAATAGCCATTACTGTCCATATTTCTCTTCAGGATTCTGATCATGACCGTTTGACCAGTCTCTAAGGAGTTCCAGACTCATCCTAGTTTTGTAACTGAATTCAGGCTCAATTGCTCACCACTCAAAAGGCCAGACTTGAGAGACAAAGGGTTGGTGGAAGGAAAAGCAGGTTTATTCAAGAGCTAGCATCCTAAGGAGGTGGCAGACTCATGTCACAAAGGCCATCTCAAGGCTCCCAGGGTGACCCAATGGTTTATAAAAGGGAAAGGGGGCTGTGAAGGGGCCGGCCACATGCAGGTCAGCATGTCTTGGTTATCTTGGGTAATGGGCCATCTGTCATCTAGATCGCAATAGAATTGCAGGTTAATTGGGGGTCCCCACAATCTTGATTCTGTAGTTTCTTGCTCAAGGCTAGTTCCTAGAATTCTTAAGCGAGCACACAATAAGGCATTGTAAAAGAATAAGCTGTTAGTTAGCTTTAACATGGAGTGACTGTTACTGGAACAGTTTTTTTGTCTTCTAAACCCTCACCAGAATCTAGGCTTTTCCTAGCCTACTCTTCCAAATTCTTCCAGCCTCTGCCCATTACTCAGTTCCAAAGCCACTTCCACATTTTCAGATATTCATTATCATCAACAGCATACTCCCATGATAACCTGTTAATTCACGAATCCAATCCATTCATGAGGGCAGGGCCCATATGACCCAGTCACCTCTTAAAGGCCCCACCTCAATCCTGCCACGTTGGGAATTAAGTTTCAATATGTGTTTTGGAAGGGACACACATTCAAACTATAGCAGAGTCCTTTTTTTTTTAAATTTTGTTTTTAATCTGTAGTTTTATTACATTGTAATAATTCTACTTTTTGGGACCTACTGATGTTTCCTTTGTACCCTATTCTGTGGTCAATTTTTGTGAAACTTCATATGCATTTGGAAAAAAAGGATATTCTCTATTTTCAGGATCTAATGTTTAATATATAGCCAAAAGATTTACCTTATTAAATTGTTTATTTATTTTTTTTTTGTCTGCTTGCCCTGTCTCATACTGAAAGTGATACAGTAAAGTCTTCTATCATTAGTATGTTTCACTGTATTTCCCCTTATATCTTGTAGCTTTTATTTTATGTAGTTGGAAGCTATGTTATTTGATGCCTACTCATAATAGTTACACCTTTGACGTTTATTGTGTAATTTTAACATCATAAAATATTCTTTGTCTTTTTTTTATACTTTTGTGCTTAAAGTGTACTTTGAAATCAGAACTGCAATTTCTGCTTTCTTATAGTTCTATTCGCCTGGTGAATTATGTTCAGCCTTTTAGTTTTAGCCCTTTGAATCACTGCATTTTAATATATACAGCATTGAGTGGAGTTTCACTGTAAAAGTCAAGTTGAAAATCTTTTTCTTTTAATAGACAGGTTAGGCCTGTAGATTGTTGACATAACTGCTTTATTTGGTCTCAAAATTTTGTATTATCGTATGTTGTAATTACTGTGTGTATTATGGTATAGCCAGTGTGTTCATTTGATGTGCCTTCTCTGCTTTTTCTTTAAATTTCTTTTTGTATTTAGGAAAGGTTAAATTTTATTCTAGCAGGTTTCTTTGTATTAAAAGTCTTTATATTACCTTTAATACTCTTTTCTTATTTTCTTACGTACCTATTTACTATCTATAAAGGTTCCAGAATTTGGGGGCTTTCACTGTTTAACAGTCAATGATTTTACTCTCCTTTTTCTGTTCCCTCTCTTTTTGTCCCATTTTAAGTTGCATTCTTTCTACTTTGTTAGAACGTGTTGTTTTTACATATTCTTCAACCCATTCTTCATTTGACTTTATAAAATGCTCACAATCCTTTTATACTGTTCTACTCACCTCTTAATGAGAGGAAGCTCATCCTCCAGCAGATTCTTTGGGGAGGGCATATGTGCACAGTATTCTCTGAGTTTGGGTGTATTCCAATCTGTTTTACTGTGGCCTTGAGACATGAAGACAGCTTGGCTGTATATAATATCCTTAATGAAAGAAAGTTTACATTTCTTGAAAATGTTGCTTCACTATTGCCTTTCTTTGTATATTGCTTTTGAGAAATCTGATGCCAGTCTATTTCTAGATATATCTAGAATTTCCCATTCTGGGCCAATTTTCTGTTACAATGTGTAGATTCATGTTCTTTTTATTTCTGGAAAGTTTTCTTGAGATATAATTGTAAATATTAGTACTCTTCTGTTACCATTTTCTTCTTCAGAGATGCCAGTAGGAATGTTCCACTTCCGTTGTGTCTTCCATTTCAGCCTGTTTCTCTCTGTCCCTTTTTATTTCTTTCTTTTATTGCTTTTCCTCATTCCTCTTTATTAAGTTTTCTTTTGCATCTCATTGTTAGGCCCTTTGTAATTTATTCTTCACTTCTGATAAAATTTTTTTCCCCCGATTTCCTTTCTGAGATCAATCATCTTGTAAAAATTTTTTGGCCCCTTTCTGCTCATAGTTTCTGTATTTCTGATATAACATTTTTATCCATATGCATATATATTTGAGGATATTTAATTCATGTTGGATTGGTGTTTTAGTTTTCTGCTTCATTATTGGTTTTTAGGGGAGAATTTATAGAACAAAACAAAAACATTTTTTTAGAAATACTTTAATGTTTCCAGTAATTTTGTGTGGATGTAGTCTACTTTTTTCTATTTATTCTGTGAACAGTGTTCCTGGTTTCAGAGCTCCCTATTTTATCAGTTCTGCACTTCTGTGTAGTTTCTTTTATGAATATCTGTTAAGCAGTGGTGGTAGGTACGGTTACGGGTGGCGTGCATTGTTTCTCATTCATTTCTGCAGGATCCTTAATTTCTCACTCTTACTTTCCACTTTTCCTTCACTTTTTATCTCCCAGAGGTACCCCCTTTTTTATCTTATCTGATTCTCCTCCAGAGTCACAGCTTCCCTGAGGCAGCCTGGTCAGGTTCTGCATGTTTTCCAGCCTGGACTATGAATTACCAAGTCCTGATCTGTGTTCAGTATCTTTGTATTTATTGTCTTGCTTGCTCTGTCTGAGGGTGGTTCTGTCTAGGTTTCCTGTGGGTCCTCTCTGGTCCTCTCTGCTCTTTGTCACAGTCTTTTCTGCCTCTTCACCCTCACCCTCTGCATCCATAGGCTTGCAGTGCTCTGTTAGAATTCAGTTGTTCGTCTGCCTTTCCTTCTGCTTGAGAGTTCGTGTTTTCTATTTCCTAGAAATGCTGAAGGAAGGGGTCCTGTGTGTTTTATTCGTCCTTCTTGTTGATATTTTTTTCAGGAGGGTCATAGGGAGTTTCAAAATCAGCATGCCACTATTATGCTCCAAACCTCAGAATCCTTCTGTAATGACAGTTTTAAAAGTGAGGAAATTAAAAACAAATACTTATCCTTATATTTATCCTGAAATTTTTAAGAAAAGCTAGAGGTTTGAAGTCGTTAACTTTAATATAGTTAATGCTATATTAAATAGCATTTCTCTGATGTGTAGTGTAGTCGTTTTGCATGGAAAACTGTAATAAAAATCTATTATCCAACAGATTTTGTTCTGGAATAATAGCAGATATTTATTATTTTATTTTACTGCCAACCGTTCCTACCTTTTCCTTTGGAAATATCATCACTGAGTTATAAAACTCTTAGAACTTATCAAAGATCAAAGATTAAGCCAGTCTTAATTTGTAGATGAGTTAACTGAGGTTCAGAGAGGTGAAGTGGCTGCCTGAGATCATACAACTAGATGGAGATATGACTAGAACCCTAGCTTCCAGATCATTTCTCTTTCTCTAATATTAGACTTCTCTTTTAGGAGTCAGGACCTTCAGAGTATAGTTTGACCTCTATATAAACTGATTATGGGCTATAAACATGTGGTCTATTTAATAATGAGTAAAGTAAAAGAGAGAGTTGCTGTCAAGTAGCTGTAGAACCTCCCAGAATGATGTCCTTGTGGGAAGAGCAATAAACTTGCAGGTACAGTGTGCTGTTTTGAAGCAAGGACTTTAGCCATGGGCAATAAAAAGGTTGTGTTGGCCATAAAAGAGCTGCCAGTGGTTTAACACTTTAACCTTTCATTTTGCTATTGACTGAAGCAGAATGTAATTTATACTTTAGGATTTTTAAAGAAATATATCTAGGAAAATATTACCAAGGAGAAGCGCTGACTTATTGATTTCTTTGATCTTTTTCATTCAGCTGATTCTTCAGTTTTTCAATGTGATTTCAAAACTACATATATAAAAAAAAATGAAACTAAAGAGAGTCATAATTTTAATAAATGTATTAAACAAATGGAGGCTGTCCAATAGGTTCTTAAGTAGGAAATAACATTTATGAGACAAAGTAAATTATTGTAGGTCCTTTTCCTTTGTGTAGTTTTTGGGGATTTATTTAGATGAAATATTCTATGTTATATAATGTTTTCTGGCATGGTTTAGAGGATGATTTCTTCATAAATATAGCTACTTTGTATTAAAGACCTTTTATATGACAGGCACTCTGCTAGGAGCTTTACATATATTATTTGTAGTCATAATAACAGTGATCCAAGGTAAGTTGGTATCCCCGTTTGATGACAAGAAAGCTAAAACTGAAAGAAGAAACTTTTTCAAGCTTCTGGTTTTTAAGCAGCTGAGTGTGGAAGCAAACACAAATCTCTGTGACACCAAAGGTAGTCCTTTTTATTATGTACCATATTAGCTTTGTTGGAGGATCAGACTAAGAAAGGATTCAGAATACATAGTCAGATTCTAGAGCAGAGCCTTAATTACCTAGTAATTAAGTAATCTTTTGAGTAAGCCTTTGGTAATATTTGTCTATTAAAAAAATACGCTTTTGCTGACTACAAGACCCTTTTCCTGAGAGCCCGTGATGTTCATTAGAAGTAATCAGAAGCACTGCTAGTAGGTATCACTGTTGTTCTGGTAGCCTAGGATTCTGTCTCAATGGAACCCTAAGGGATTATTTGTGAACGATCTTGTTATTTGCTTTCTATAATGTGAGATATGAACAATCACAAATCTCATGTGAAAAAGGGGGATAATACGCCTTTCTTATAAACTAAAAAAATCTAGTAATATTAATTTGATTTTGAGAAACAAACGTCTGTCAGAAATTCGTTGTACTTGTAGTTCTTTCTTAAATTTCATGTCCAGCAGAAACATAAATAGGAAAACATTCCAAATGAAAAGCATCATGCCATTCTAATCCTTTTTTAAAAAAAAAAATTGGTTTGGCATAGAAGATATACTTAGTTGCAATATTTTTTCATTTTTATTTTTAGATACTAAGCAAACACTACATTAGTCATCAATTTTTCATTATTTAAAAAAAAATAAACTGTGGAAGATTCTCAGTGAACAGAACTCACTGCCTTGTTTCCAGAGGTTTAAACAATTACAGTGGAGTTTGTATAAAAACCATTTGAAAATAACTTGCAGACATAATGACCCCTTGCTTCTAAATACACACTTCAGTGTGTATTTTTTTTTAATAAAAGAGACATTCTCTATTGTAACCACAGTACAATTATAAAAATCAGGAAATTAACATTGATACATAACCTAATATAGAGATTTTATTCAAATTTTTATCCAAGATCTAATACAGGATCATGCACTACATTTAGTTGTCATTTCTCATCAGCTTCCTTTATTCTAGAGTTTAGTCTTTCTTTGTATTTTATGACCTTGACATTTGAAAAGTATGGGCCAACTATTTTGTAGTACGTCTCTTGATTTAGGTTTGTCTGTTTTTCCATGATTATGTTTGGATTATGCATTTGGCAGGAATGCCATAGAAGTAATGTTCTGTCCTTCTTATTGTAGCATCAGGAGGCACATGATATCTTTTTGTCCCATTATGGGTAATATTAACTTTGATCGCTTGGTAAGGGTAGAAATTGTAAAGATGCCATTTTTCCCATTATACTTATTCTGTATTTGGTGGAGAGACTTTGACACTATGTAAATATCAAACTTTCACCCACTAATTTTTAGCATTTATTGATGACTTTTTCCTGAATCAGTTATTACTGTAATTGCTATTCAATAGTATCCATATTTTTCTTAACCTGGTGTTGACTTGGTCTCATAGCAAGGAAGAGATGCTGTGAGGGGGCAAACCTGAAGTGATCTTCCAAGGCAGGCCTAGGTTTATGAAGAGCCCGGGCCTGCTGTTACTGCTTTAAGCACATGTATGATGTACACCCACTTGGAAATGAAAATATCAGGATATTTTACATCTCATAGAGACTATTCGCATTGCAATGTGTATGTGTACATGGGAATAAAATAAGCTGTAGTACCTGTGATTAGACAAATAGGAATATACTTGCATGCTATTACAGAATTACAACATTTTCTTCAGTTTTTTTCTGAAAATCATTGTTTTAATTTTTATCTCCTTATTGCTTTGTAAGGGTTAGTTTTGTGATTTATATAGTACATCATGATAATTAGATTTTGTATACCTTCATTTTAAAGTCAGATACCACCTTTTTTTTACAATTGCCCTCTAGATTGGTCCAAGTTATCTCAGTCAGTACTCACACTGAAGTTAATTCTTTTGGGAGTAAAGAGAAAATCCTTATTTTAAAGGCTTATTGTTTTCCAATCTTCTTTTTCAATGCTGTTTGTTAGGATCCGGAGTGTTGGAACAGCAGCAGTTAATATGTGCCTTGTGGCAACTGGAGGAGCAGATGCGTATTATGAAATGGGAATTCACTGCTGGGATGTTGCAGGAGCTGGCATTATTGTTACGGAAGCTGGTGGAGTGCTAATGGATGTTACAGGTAAAATTATGGGACAGTGAAGCATTTTTCTCTCCACATCTGTTGGACTTTCCTCCATATATGGGATTTTCAAAAAATGTTTGGTGTATGTTATACCTCAGCTTTTAAGGCAAAAAGAAGCTATGTAATTTTGTGCAAAGTCAAAACAAACATTAGGTGATAGTGGCAAGAATAAGAGCTGGTGATAATGTGGGACTGATAATTATAAATGGCAAAGGCTTTTCAAACATGAGTAGCAGGAATTCCTGAGAGACTGCAGAGAGATCTAGACAGTCACTGAGTCTGAGGCTTGCACCCAGAGCTCTTGTACCTGGTAGTCAACGATGGGTGACTTCTACCATCACCTTCTGCCTTGGACCTAGAAAGGTTAAATACTTACATTGAGCTGATGGTAAAATTGTTAAAGTGAAGGGTGAACCTGGGCTCACAGAATTCACCAGTGGTCTAGGAGAAAGGCAATAAGGAAATGAGGACATTGGTATGAAAATGTCTTGGAGTCAAATTTTCTGTCCGTAGATTCTCAAACAATAAAGAGGTCATAAGAGTGCACAACAGAAGAAATAGAAAAAGAAAAGATGACATTTTCTGACTGGTATGACTTGAGAGTCCCCCTTAATTTGCCAATTAGTATTTACTCAAAAAGAGTGCTTAGAAACTTGGTTATGTACTGCCATAGCTTAAACATTATAGGTATGTGATAGAGTAGATTTTTTTTTTTTTTGAAAGAAAACTGAAAGTATTAAAATGTTATAATTGACCATAGTACATATTGGTAATACTTGTTTTGTATGAATCATTTTTGTACCGGATAATAATTATTTTCCATACTTGATTTGCTTTTAGGTGGACCATTTGATTTGATGTCACGAAGAGTAATTGCTGCAAGTAGTAGAGCATTAGCAGAAAGGATAGCCAAAGAAATTCAGGTCGTACCTTTTCAACGAGATGATGAAGATTAATTACAACAGCCTTTTATTCAGTCATAGTTGCTTCTGCCCAGATTTGCTGATTCACTGATGGATATCTGTTTCAGATGTATGATATGCTTGGTTTAAATTGTCTTTGTCCAGATTAAGAAATTGGAACTTGGTCCATATTTTACTAAGACTATGTTTGTAAGACTAGATGTAATGTTTGTTTCATTGCTTTAAAAATTTTGCATGTAAGAATGTACTTTAGGAAAAATGCACAGGAAGTACAGTTCATGAGATAAGTATAATGTCAACCAAAATAGTCAATAGCAATTTGTCATTTCAAAGTACCTGTGGTCCTCTGGAATTTTGACTGACTATATATATATATATATATATATATATATATATATATGTACGTACACACACACACACACACACACACATAGACACTCAGAAAGTTATCTTTTTGGAAAAACTTTTCTCTTTAGATTCAAAAGCCATATTTATTTAAATTTGTAAGGATATAATGAGTACTTCCTAGACCAAGGTTTGTCTTTTTGCGGAGAACCTTATTTGTTTTATTCATCAGTGTCCATATAGTACCTAGCACAGTACCTGTCGAACAGTAGGCAATCCAAAACAAACCTAAGAATGAATATTTTGAAGGCAACCATTCAGAGTTATAATAGATATATAAAGTGATTAGCTCACCATTTGGTATTTTTGCTTCAGGTTTTGAAGTAAAAATTAGCTAGTTCTTTTTTATATTTCACATTACCATACCATTTCACATTACCGTACTGTAAGCATTGCTTGGCTGAGCATGGTATCTCACGCCTGTAATCCCAGCCCTTTGGGAGGCCCCGGTGGGAGGATTGCTTGAGGCCAGGAGTTGAAGACCAATCTGAGCAATGTGACAAGACGCCATCTCTGCACAAAATACAAAAATTAGCTGGGTGTGATGTCCCAGCTACTTGGGAGGCTGAGACAGGAAGATCGCTTGAGCCTAGGAGTTTGAGATTGCAGTGAGCTAGGCTGACGCCACGGCACTCTAACCTGGGCAACAGAGCAAGGCCCTATCTCAAATAGCATTGCTTATTGTGGGCATTTCTTTAATGAATACATTTTCCAAGTACTTTGTTATAGTGTATGTTTAGATTTGCTTTAAAGTCCTTGTGTACAACAGAAAAAAAACTTTCCAAAAAGCACCCTCCTCGGGTATCTACTATAATTAGATACAATATAACATTTTACTAAATTCATTATTCATATTTTACAGATGTTTGTTTACATTGATTTATTTGTGCTGGCAGATATACTGTGTTGTTAATATTGAACTATTTGTTTTCTTCCCAAACTCCTTATTTAACTTCATTGCTACTAGGTTCTATTCAGCCTTTGAATATTCTTCAATAGTCTCTGGCCTACTAGACTCAAAAAGAAAATTATATTGGTTTATAGACATTTTTAAAGGATTAATTTATTGTTTAGCCTTGTTCCTTGGCATGTGAACAGACTACTGACTTTTACTGTAGGTTCATATGAGCCCTGTATTTGATAAAATGAAAAGTACTTCTATGAACTTTTCAAGCAAGGTAGGGAGTTATTTTATTGTTGCATACATCTAGTATATTAAATGTATATGATACTAAGATTTGAGTACCATAATTACTGTATTTGTATACCTGGTCACATGTACTTAAAGCGTCTGAATTATTATTATTCTATGATAATTGTTTTTACAATTAAATTTATTTTCATTAAGATGATCATAAATAAAATTTTAAATAAAAAGTGTAATTGGTATCTATATTATTAAAGTTTATAGTTTAAACTATTTTTAAGGGTTTTGTGTTGAGTTACAAATATTTGAAACTTGGAGTTTTAATTGAATATATTTTTTGCCTATAGTTTTTCCAACTTTTCTAAAAACTTTAAAAATTTTTTTGAAGTTTTCAAAATTATTTTTTGCCTATAGTTTTTTCAACTTTTCTAAAAACTTTAAAAAATGTTTTTCCTATAGGTACCTTTTACATCTTTTTATTCTAAATGCAATTGGGTATTATGTGGCTGAAATTTCTTTGGATACTGAAAAAGGAAGATTGACAAGTGAATTATCCCAAAAGTAACAAGACTTCTTATACTTAAGTATGTGCTATAGGCAGGGTGTATTATCTTTCTATATGTGTACACACACACACATATATGTAAAATATGTATACTTGAACACTCCCCCTCTTTTAAAACAAAATTGAGTTCATTTTGTCATATACTTATTTGTGGAGTATTCTTTGACTTTATTATGAATTACTAGCTATGCTTAGAAATGGTTTACAGTGGTTTGCCTGTGATATATATCATTGTGACTCCATCGTCTTTAATTTCAATATCTAGTCTAAACCTAAGATACCATGTTTAAAGAAAAAAAAATACTCAAATTATTTTCTTTTGCCCCAGGTCCCTATCTTTACCCTGCCTTATTATAGAAAAAACATACATATTTTTTGTTATCTAATTAATACATGTACATGGTTTGATATTTCAAATAACACTTCAAAGCTCAGAATGAAAAATAGCATTTTCTAACCCCCTTCTATCCCACCCCTGAGTCCCTCTCCCCAAACTCTTTTAGCAGTTGTTTCTGGTGTTTACCTCCATCTTTTTAAAGGACAGCTGTGTTCTACTACATCTTTATTTATTGGCTTAATCATTCTTTATGAACTTGCTAGTATGGAAGAGACCCACATAAGTTTCCTTTCTCTCCTCCTTTCCATACTTCTGTAGTGATACATAAATTTTTTGTTAGAATAACATCCATTGTTTAACTTATGACATTTATTCTCTGGTTAGCTAACAATTAGTGTATTATGATTATAGTTTCCTGTGCAACTTTTTGTTCTTTCTGAAATTAACAAAGTCCCACAGGATTGTAAAAATGTTTTATTTTCCATTTGTTCACCATACTCAGATATTCTGTTCTATTAGTAATATTTCTTTTCTCTATGGAGAGACATCTTTTCCTTTTCTTTTGAATTAGTTCTTGGCCAGGTGTGCTGCGTAGTCCTTCAGGGCGTGCCTTTGCTTCTCTTATGTTGAATCTTCTGTGTTCTGGCCTCATTCTTGACACATTTTGGTGAACCCATCTTCTGGGTGTTTTCTGTGAAAAGGTACTTGGGAGGCAAAATTTTGTGATTTTTCTGTCAGAAAATGTGTATTCTTCCTTGCTTCATTGATAGTTTGGCTAGATCTAGAATTCTAAGTTGAAAATAAGTTTTCTCTCAAAATTTTTAAAGCATTGGTTCACTCTTTTAGCTTTCAGCATTGCTGATGAGAAGTTGTTCGGATGGTCAATCCAGAATATTCTTTTCTCTGGAAGACTTTAGAATTTTCTCTTTATTTCTGTAGTTTTCTAATTTCCTTGTGATGAGCACTGAATTGTATCTTTTTCATTCTTTGTGTTAATTATTCATTTTTTTCATTCTGAAAATTCCTCAAGTCTTCAGTGTTTTGTTTCTTTGATAATCTCCCACTTCCTTAGTCTGTCTTCTCTTTCTACAATTTCTGTTATTCAGGTGTTAAATCTCCTATGTCATCAGCTTATTTCCTCTGTTTAACATCTCCTTGCTTTTGCTTCTGAGGGATATTCATAACTTTATTTTCCAACAGATCAGCCCTGGGTAAAGAGTAATGTGCTACTCAGGAGTGGCCACCCTCAGACTGAGCTGTGTATTAGCATTGGATCCCACAAGGCTACCTGCTTATGAGGACTAGAAACATGCCATATGTAGTATGTTTTAATTTCTAATATGTCCTATGTAATATGTCATATCCTTGTTACTAATAATATTTAGCATTGGTTGAGCACAGTACCATATATTATGCTAAACACTTGATATTCAGGATATTTAATGCTCACAACAACCACAGGAGAGGTTATTATCCTTTTTGGACTGAGGTACATACATGTTATTTAATTTGCCCAATTTCCCTGCCCAAGGTGACAGTGAGGTGGTGAAACTCCTGCAGAGACACAGCTGGGGTCCACAGTGCCAACCACTGCCCAGCAGAGCTACCCCTGGCTGCACACTAGAACCACCTGGAGAGCTTGTAGAACATGCCACTGCTCTGGTCCCCCCTCATGAATCTGACTTACCAGGTCTAGACTGTTCCCCGGCCGCCTGTACTGAATAAATTTCCCAGGTGAGATTATCAGGTAGGCAGAATTGAAAATCATTTTGTTTCCCAGAAGTAACCAATTTTTTAGAAGTAGCCAACTCACCCACCCACCCATTCGCCCGCCTCCGCAACCCTTCCAGGGTTTTAGGGCACAATTTGGGATCTTAAAATGGAAATGTAGCTGTGAGTCATCCCTTTGCCACCTCAGCCTGCTTGGGAAATTATTGTACCAGCCTTTTTTATTTCCACAGAGTAACACTAGATGGCGAACTACACATAGAAATCATCTCATGTTAAGCATTGCCATTCCTGAAATTTAATTCTTCCTTCAAATCACCTCATTAACCAATATTTGATATTATCGTACTAAAATCAGGGGAATTTTTCTAAAGTTGAAGTACTCTGTATTGTGGGTTAACTTGCACTCCCTAAGCGGAGCCATGGGTCCCCTGTACACACTACAGATTTTAGTTGGCTCCCAGCGTCAGCTTTTAAATGCTATTCATCAATCACAAACATATATAAAATGAAATGCTTGTTATTTTATCATACATGAGAACACTTTTCCACCAATATATTTCAATATTCCTGTTAAATAATTGACCCACTAATAAAAATGTTTGCAAATATCCTGCTTACCTGTCTCAGGGGTAGTATCTCCAGGGGTGCAAGGCAGGGGCCGCTTAGACACTACAGTATCCCATTTTTTCTTTTTCCTTTCCCTTAGAAACTATTTGCTTGGATGATGGAGCTATGAAGGTGGAATATATAAGGAACAATATAGGAAAGGTAAACACACATACACAGCATATACCAATGAACACACACTGCTCCCCATGCTGGACATGGCACAATAGTCAGGCAAAAGCAGCTGCTTTGGATCTTAGCTCTAACACCTATCTGCATAGCTGTAGGCAAGTTTCTTGTCCATTGTAGACTTAGTTCCTTTATTTGTAAGAAAGGAGTAATGCTCCACTTTTTCAAATTAAATTAAATCACATATATTAACTATCAGCTGCTCACTAAATGCTAGCTCTTATTAACTATAGAGGGAGCCAGTTGAAAGACTTTTATGGTAGTTCAAGAAATAACAAGTGAGGGCAACTTTGCTGTGGGCACCATGAACTCACAAGATGAGCACAGGTCCAAAACTCTTGGTAGAGACAGCATTTCTAGGCTTTTGGCAATGATCAGGGAGATAATGACACAGGAGCAGATTTGAGGATGAGTACTGTTTGGGACATATTGAGCTTTAAGCAAGAGTAGGAAATCTAGGTAGAGATGCCCAGAGGCATCTCTAGTTTTGTAAGGGAGAATTAGGAAGACTGAGAGTTACCTGCTTAGAGGTGATAGCTGACACTGTAGGAGAAGAGGTGATTGCAGAAAGGCAGAAGGATCAGATCAGAGATAAAAGATTCTCCTTAGAGCATCCTCTTAGTGTGGGTCCATCCTCTTTGAGAAATATTTATTATGAAAAGTGTTCTGTATAAAATAAAAATAATGACTAACCCCAACAGAAACTGGTATCTTGATATCTCAAAGTAAGAAATTGGTTGTCAATTATAAGCACAATTTGCAATTATAAGCACAATTTGCTTGTGAAGAAAATAATCTGGTGCAAGGAAGAAAGAACTGCATCGACACTACACTCCCTGTTTTGTTTTTGGTTTTGCTTTTTCAACTGTTGGCCTGATATAACCTCTTTTCCAATTGTTTCCTTTTGGGTTTTGTTGTTGTTGTTGTTGTTGTTGTGTCTTGTGTAATGGGAGCACACACTGATAATTTCTCTTTAAAATACAAACCTAAAGAGTAAGTTAATAGCGATCCACCATGAAACCTGTTCCTGCACCTAGTAATTTTTCCTGCTTGTTCCAGCACTAGAAGGTGATCCTGCCTCATTATTTAGTAATTACCTGGGCAGTGCTACAACCTGAACAAACATTTATTCCAGCCAGAAACACTTCAAAGGGCAAGATTACTCTTTCAATATTTACTGTTCTGCAGTTGGCGGCTTAGACCACTACACTGCTAATGACTTTTAAACACACAAAGAAAAGTTGATAGATTTGAATGATAGCTATCATACTCTGAAGTCACTTGGTTATTGGCAAGTAATAGTAGAGTATATAATGATTGAGGAAATAACTAGTATAAAATAAATAACAAAATGATACCATGGAAATGGGCCCCTTTATACTGACATAAGATTCTACTCCCAGCTGGTTTCCCAGCACGTGACAGGGCAGCTCACCTCTGTCCATCTCCACCCTCCACCCCCAAAGCATGAATGGTCCTTTCAGGGGAATCCATTCCACCGAGGGGGGATGCACCTTTGCCTTATTTCTTTTTATTTGTAAAACTCAGGAGAGGTGGCAAATGAGAATCTGTTTAAAGATTTTGAATCTTCTAAAGAATCAGATCTTGTTTATTTTATTTTATTTATTTATTTTTTTTGAAGACAGAGTCTTGCTCTTTTTGCCCTGGCTAGAGTGACATGGCATCAGCCTAGCTCACAGCAACCTGAAACTCCTGGGCTCAAGCAATCCTCCTGTCTCAGCCTCCCGAGTAGCTGGGACCACAGGCATACACCACCATGCCCGGCTAATTTTTTTTTATATATATATATATTTTTAGCTGTCCAGCTAATTTCTTTCTATTTTTAGTAGAGATGGGGTCTCGCTCTTGCTCAGGCTGGTCTCAAACTCCTGACCTCGAGCGATCCTCCCGCCTAGGCCTCCCAGAGTGCTAGGATTACAGGTGTGAGCCACTGCACCTGGCCCAGATCTTGTTTATTTTAGATTCCTTTTCCTCACCTGTTTGTTAAGACAATGAAGAGGACATATATTAATAGCTAGCTCTAAAATCATTCACTTGAGTAAATTCAACCAGTAAGGGGTTGCTTCTTATTTTCTGCACACCCATGGAAGCAGTAGAGACGTTGGTAAGAAAGGCTTTGGAGTCAAACAGTCCAGAATTCAACTCTCTGCCCATTTATTTAATTATTCTTATGTCATTTAAGCAAGTATTTCTGGAGAACCAACAGTGGCAGGTTTTCGGTGCTGGGATTATGGTGATAAACAAGCACAGTCCCTGCTCTCATGGAGTACACATTGTAGTTGGAGGAGATAGAAAATTAAAAATAAAAATACCATCATGAAAATCAAAACAGGGCCTCGAGGCTTAGGGTTCCTGGGTGCTCTGTAACTGACCGGATGGCCAGAAAAGCTCACTGAGGGGTTCTCATCTCTCCTATCTGTGGGATCTTGGGCAAGATTCTTAGCTTCTCAGTCTCCACACTAAGATACTGGGAAGATTTAGCTCAATAACAATGGGAAGTCACTAAATACGTGGTCTGGTATGTAGGAAGCACACAATGAACGTTATCTGAGATTGTTTTATTAATAGTTTCCCAGTGAGGGGATTTTGAACTGTGTCTTCACTGACGCTGTACCCCCAGTGCATAGAGCCGTGCCTGGAACATGGCACACGGCACACATTCAATAAATATCTGTTGGCTGAATGACTTTAACACATTGACTGCCACACTAGAAAAAAACATATTATTTCCTTGGGGCCATGGTGTTTTATTACGAAAATAGAATAAAAACTTTGAAAATAAAATGATCCTTTCTAATTTAATGAAAACGAAATGTATTGATTTCTAATCTTTTAATCCATGTTTTTAGAATTAATTTGTCAATATTAATTGTAACAATAAGAACATCAACAAGTAAGATGTTCACAAACCAACTGCAGGGTTTTGCCCAGGTTTTGCTTCACAAGGCCCCAGGCTCAAAACCGGCGCGAGTTAAATATGACTTACATGGCAGTTAATGTGTTAAGAATGAAAAGAATTATGATGGGGGAAAAAAAAAAGACAACAGTGGAGATAAAATTAAACTACAAAAATGATTCAAAGATGCTTGCTGAAGCCTTGGCAAATTAAATGCACCAAAATGTAAGTTTTTAGGGAGAACCCATGCCAAAAAATAGTGCTCAGAAGTTAAAATCATAACTAATCCTCAGAAGGAATCAAACACTTTCTTCTCTGTCTTTATCCACTAGAGGGAGTACTCAGCCCGAGTCAGCCTTTCCCAAGCATAGCTGAAGCAACTTAAAAATGATGAGTTAATGCAACAATGACTAGAGCTAATGGCCTATCCTGCACATTTTGATTTAAGGATATGGTTATAAACTTGGTCTCAGATCAAATCAAGTAGTAACAAAAAGAAATTATCAATGAGTCCTACAATCTTTTAAACTTTGTAACAGAAGAATAAACATTAAAGAAATTAAATATTTTTATTTCATTAACAGCAAAATGAAGAAAATCTGTTATAATCAAGGTGAGTATCTGCTCATTTTTAAATCTTTGGGCACTCATGGGTCCCTTGAAAACCACTATGGAAATGTTAGCACTTGATTGTTTTAGGAATCAGTTTACAAATGTTCATTTTTTGCACATTTTCTTGCATGCTTGATTCAGTTTGAGAATTATAATATTTTGCTTTTCCTTAAAACTTACTTGTTTTCATTTACTATTCTTGAGCGTAGTTGTAAAGTATAAACTGTCACTATAAAACCAATGTTGAACATATGTTGAAATGATGAGGCAGGAAGCATAAATAGAGCAGTAATCCTCTAACAGAACCTGGAAATCCTGTACCCCCAGGGATTTGTTGGTAAATGCTGCCTCCGCATAATGTGCAGGTAAAACCCCAGATTCCTTCCCCAGGTGACTATTACGTGACTTCCTGAAATTCTCATGTAGGATACACTATTGCTTAAATGCAAATTATTTTGTAATAATTAGAACCATTTTAGAAATGCTTTTTGAAATTACTATATTTGTATGGACAATAGGATGTTGTGTGAAACGTTTCATGTTGTTAGCAATATCAGTGGCTCACAGCCGTGCACGAAAGGCATTCTGTGGTTCAAATAGCAAATCCAAAGATGCACCTGTGTTTGCAGCCAACTACCCGCTAGGCTAACTGGAGAGTGTTCAGAGCTGGCTCTGTCACCAGGGCACATGACGCCTGCCTGTGGAGAGGGGACATGGCAGCCTGTGTTGGAAAGTGCAGTTTGCAGGGAGGGAGATGCTTTGCTCTCTCTCGGCAACCCAAAGAGCTGGGGGTGCCAAGAGGATCCTCACAGGCTTGGTGCTGCCTGAGCAGGAGGAAATGGGCACTTTCTCCTTAGATGTCTGCTTAGTCGGGGGCTTGTGGATCTGTCTTGTCCTCCTTAATCAGGGAGAAAGCTCACTGGTGACCTTGTATCTAGGGACTGCCAGGTAAGGAGTGGGGTCGGGGCTGTTTGTGGTTTCTGGGAGGTGAGGATGATGGATCTGATGTGTCCTTTCCCCCTGAGAGATGATGCGGAGGGGAGATGAGGTTCAGAGAGCTGCGGGTTCGCTGGAAACACCACAGGGAGGGATGCAAAGAAGTGCAGGCCATAGAGCAGGGCCACGTGAATGTGGCAGCTGGGGGTGGGCAGTGCAGGGGACCAAGCTTAGATGTGAACCAGGGAAGCTTTAAAGGCTTGAGCCCCACTTCAGCCTTGCATGTTGGAGCCACTGCCCATCCCTCAGGACCGCACTCCAGATCAGCCACGGTGGGCGACCAAGGAGATGGCTGCGACCTGGCTCGGGTAAGTGAGGATGTATTTGTGCTTTTCAAGACACTGAAGGAACCTGCATCTAGAGGAGGGAAGAGGGATATAGAGCACATCGTGTCCCCTCCCCAAAGGAAAAACACTGGAACTGGATAGTTGGAGCTTGCCAGTGCTGGTGTCATGAGGGAAAGTTTCAAATTAAAAATGCGATTTAATTTCTAATAATGACCAGAATAGAGGCATTATACCCAAGATTTCTGTGATAAAATTGATCAGAAGTGAGCTCGATGACTGACCAGTCGCAGCACAGGTAAAGGAGGTGGCAATTAGTTAATCAGTGGCTGAGAGTTTTACAACCAGAAATTTTATCATTATATTTGGAATGATCCCTTTGGCATCTGAGAAAAGAAAGCATGCAGGGAGGCTCAGGAAAGAGAGAAACAGTTTACAAATTTTGGAAACTAAGCAGCAAAATGAGGTTGATAGTTTGAGGGGGCATGGAAAAACATTCGTGTAGTTTGATGAAATTAGCCCAAGTGTGGGCTCTTCAAGTGGAGAGAGTGTCCTGAAAATACCCAAAGTCTGACAGAAATAACTATTGTTCTATCAGTGTAGGGATTACAAACCACTGGAATATGGTCCTCAAACTGCTCTTGGAGGTTACAAGGCAACCAGAGGTAGCAGTGTAGAGGAGAGGTCAGAGGCCAGGGTTTAGGGCAGGTCTCCAAAACTAAGGATGAAAATGATGTAAAAGCAGATATGCTAAGCATGGCAAAACTTTCAAATTTCCTTCCATCTCCTAGAACTCCTAGTAATCTTAAATACAGTACACACGATGGGAAGAAATAATTAAAAAAACAACAACTTACACACAAACTGGAGTGCTATTGTAGGCAAGATACTAATTATTTAAAAGATATTATTAGGAAACAACCAGAATTATTTTTCTGGTGAATGGAGAGAACAAAAATCATAAGCTAACAGCAAGCAAAAATGCCTTTATGCATTAGACCAACCTCAGATATGGCTTATGGGTCCCGTGTCTTTCTGAATCCTGAGTGTGTGTGTGAGAGAGTATGTGTGTCTCAATAAATGTATGTGGATTAGATAATAACCTGTATTAGTTTCCTTTGGCTGTTGTAGTAAATTGTCACAAACTGGTGACTTAAACAACAGAAATTTATTCTTTCACTTCCTGGGCCACAAATTTGAAATGGATTATCACTGGGCCAAAACCAAAATGTCAGCAAGGAAGTGCTCCCTGCAGAGGCTCTAGGAGAAAGCCTGTTCTTTGACTCTTCATGCTTCCAGTGGCTTCTGCCTGCATTCCTTGGCTTGTGGCTGCATCACTCCAATCTCTGCCTCTGTCTTCACGTGGCCTTCCCTGTTGTGTGAGAATCTCCCTCTGCCTCTCCCCTACTTACATGGAGACTTGTGATGGCATTTAGCACCCACTGGGATAATTCGTGAGAGGCTCCTCATCTCAAGATTCTTAATTTAATCTTATCTGCAAAGACCCTTTTTTCTGAACCCTGAGTGTATGTGTGTGTCTAAATGAGTATCTTTTTCCCTTCAGTTACTGTCCAGCTGAGTGAGTCTCCCTAAGGAGACCCACTTCCCAGCAGTGATGAAGAACAGCTCTCAGCTGTCACGCTGTTTGGCGACTGCTGACCATCTGTGTGCTTCAATCTACCACCTCAGGTCTGCGTGCCTGTCCCTCACGTCTCTTGTCCCGTGTGCCATCACCTGTTGGTGCCCCTGAATCATAGCTCTCACTGCTTACTCTCCAGTCAGAAGCCAAACCAAAAATTTTCAATTGTGCAAATTCCAAAGCACGCAGCAGCACAGAGCCCAGCCCCAAGGGTCCCTTGATGTGGTGAGTGGGTTTCTCTGGGTGCCGGACCCTCGGCCTCTGAGGTTGTCTAGGCAGAAAGTCTGCAGGGACAGGATTTCAGGAGCCTGCACCGCAGGAGTGAGCATCCTCCTCTGGGAAACAATCATCGTGTGTTGGACAGAGGATGGCTGCTTATGAAGCAGTGTTTCACCAACCTCCATCAGGAGGAACAACTGCTCATCTGCCAGGCCTTGTGACAATTCCTGGACTATCTTAAAACTGTGAAAATCAACACCCAAGAACTCTGCAAATTGGCTTTGGGATTCTCAATGTGAGTAAAGACTCAACCCCCACTGAAGATAATGATGGAGGCAGTTCAGTCATACTCGTACTGGGCCTAAAGTGAAGTGCAGATAAGAAAAGGGCTGGCTGCACAGAACATGCCCTTCTCTGGTGAGCCTAGACACGCCCAACTTCTAAAGCTCCAAAAAGAGAGTTGATCCCACTAAAACAGACCCTGTAAGTTTGAACTCTCAAACTTGTGTTCCTGAAGGTGCCTGTTCTTTCATTCTCTTTTCTCCTTTGCTGAAATCCTAGCAAGGCATCTCCATCATTGTAAAGATCGCACGACATTATGGTGTAACATACAATTGTGACAATGGTGAAGAAATGGACATTTTTATAATGAAAAAACCCTACAAAGTGGCTATTTTGGATATTAATAATCTTTCCATCACAGATTTCTTAGGGAAGATTTTAGGGATAATATACTGATTTGTTTTGTGGGCTGTTTACGTAGTTTCTAGTTTATATCATTACCCAACTAAATCTCCCTCACTTTGCTATTTGTTGTGGTATGAGAGCTAGACTGGAAGTGAAATTACACATTCTATTCTAATCTCCTTTAGAGAGTAATTCATAACTGCAGAAAGGTCACACACTCTTTTTTACCTAGCTCTTTCTATTAAATACACATTACTGTAAGTTAATGTTATGGATCTCCTGAAAATGGAAAAATTCATGTCTACACGAAGGGCTTATAATTGTTTGAGAGAAAAGAGCAACATCAATTCAAGATATTACTACTATTCTTCATAGACATCCTATTAGTTGTAGACATAAAGGTTGACTAATGAAATTATACTATTCTGAATCAAACATAGAACAAGATTACATTTTCACTGTAAGAATAGGGGAAATATATCTCTATAGGAGAAAATACATGAACGATTTCATATTCTGCAAAATAATAGACAAAAAACTCTTTGGAAGACTCCTAAATCTAATCTTTTGGTGTATGTTTAGAGGATAAATAAGCAAAAGGAGTTTATTTGCTTTTGAAAGTGAAATTAATACTTAGGTTGCACATTTTTCCTCCCCCAATAAGTAAATGGATCAAGAAGTCTTTATTCATCATTGGTCTCTCCTCTCCTCTCAGTGCAACTTAACCTGTTTCTCTCTCATTCTTCAATCATACAATATTTGTATTTGATGGTAGAGGTTAAGAGTTTGAGTTCTGGGATCAGTGTCTCAGTGTTCAAATTCTGGATTGACACTTCTTATTTATAGAACCTTAGGCAAGTTTCTTAACCTCTGTGGAGTTCGATTTTCTCATCTAAAAAGTGGGAATAATAGTAGCATATACCATCAAAGGGTTGTAGTTTGGATAAGTGCTTAGTTAGTAGAAGGCTCTCAATAAATTGTAGCTAGTAATATTATTTTCTTTTAATATATGACAAATGTTTCTCTTATTAGACTGATTAACGTTTGTCTCGTTTTCTCCCAATAAATTGTGAGCTCTGTTAGAATGGGATGGGACTATGTCTTCTGAACCTTCGTATCTCCCTCACACGTCCGGTACAGTGCACTGTAGGTGGTAGATACCTAATTAGTACTTGTTGAACTGAATTATCTCACGCATTTGAAATATCTATGAACATAGTCCTATGAGGTTCCAAATTACTGACCAGAAATCCAGTACATTGCCAAAGTCTGTTGTAAAGGGGAAAATATCACCTTAAAGATCAGACTTGAATAATTTTCTCCCTCCTGCTGCCTACAGGCTCAACCCTCAACCAGGCTTCACTTATCAAGTGTTGAGATTTTGGTCTCTAGACACATTCCCCGAGCTCCTCAGCTGTGCTTCACACCACTGATAGTGCCAGAGCCGATTGTCCCCCTAGGCTTTGGCCAGATCACGTTACCCTGTGTAATGTACAGAATATTCCAAACCAGCCCTCTCCTGTGATTCTCACAGCTAATGTGAAGTGGGACTCACAGCGTTTAAATCGTATGAGTCCTATTCTACTTATTACATAAATAAAATTACATAAAGCTATTAAGTAAGTCTGAAAGTCCTCCCAGCTTCCCATTTTAAACAGTGACCTTTGCTAAGAGACTTTGTGAAAAAGTGTTCTCCTCCGGATCATCTGAATGCGCCCCTGAGCATCTGGCGTGGGTGAGGCAGGGCAATGTGACAATGGAGCTGCTGCACGGGGTCCAAGCAATGTCACATTCCCTTTTTTGCTCAAAATCAAGTTATTAATAAATCTGGTTCTGAGCTTTATCCCCCCAGGATGCTAAGAAATTTAATCTCAGTCAAGTTGTAGTAAATCCTTCCCCTTCCTGAGAGTCAAATGAAAGTCTTGAAAGTAGGAAGGTGTTTCCACAAGTAAGGATGTTAGGCAATAGGCATTTTTGGTCTCTGTCAAAGTCCTCCCTATCCAAGTCCTGTGTGTGGGCAGCCTCGGCCCTTCTGAGCTTAGTGAAGTCATAAAAGTCTTTCAGAGCGGGCGCCACCTTCCTGCCTGGTGTTCAGCCTTCATTGCATCCTTGTTGGCACCCCCATTAGAGTTCAGTGCTTCTCCTCAGCAAGAGACTCCGGGACTCTACCACTCTTGAAAGCCAACCCCTTCTCAATCCTCCTCTGCTATCAACTTCCTCTTGCCCTTGTCTTAGAGGTTTGCTCTGGGACATCCTCCAGGCCAGGCTGTCAAAACCAGAGTCCTGTTATTTCTTCTCTATGAGTAGAAAAACCCTCCATGATGAATCTGTTTGAATCAAAAATGGTGGGGAAGCAAAAAAAAAAAAAAATTCTCACTTGTTACAGAGTGAAATTACACAATAGGAAGAATGAGATGGAGTTTAATGTCTTTATAAAGTATTCTGTCATGTATTTTACTGAAGTCCCTTACCTCACCACCAGCTTCCCTTTCTGGAAAAACTGAGAAACATGGACAGAAAGACCTGTCACAAGGAGACAGTTGGGCAGGGTGGGCATCAGCCAGACATGTGCCCAGGGCGCAGCTGACAGAAGTTGACAGAACTTTGTTTTGGGGGGATGATGGAAACCTCCAAGGGACTAGATTGTGACCAACATCTGGATTCTCAGCCAGAACGTTTGTGCTTCATCCATGGGGTATGTTTTAAAATAAACTGGAGACATTAGATGCTGTCCCTCTTATCTTGTTTTATGATAAGTCTATATTGAATGTTTGTCTACTCTGTATGGGGAATGGCAAAGCAGTTACTTCAATAGACCACTGGCCTTTTAGATTAAAGGAATGGTTTTAGTTAATGGGCTCATTTTGTTGACAATATATTCAGAGCAAAAATTTTATGTCATAGAGTAAAACTTTACCATTTTGCCAAATGGTCAGAAATCACTATGAAATAATAAAAAGTAAACTAGAGATTATCTAAAGACCTGTCACTATATTAATTTCAATTTCAATTAATAGTAAAAAATTGGATGATTAAAGTAGCACCAAATTCATGTTTTTAAATTCTTTTTTCGATAAATGAAATATATTTGTAATTAAAACCTGAAAATTTAAAAATATATTAAATATCTTATCCTAATTTAAGTATCCTTAGGGAGTTGATGAAGTAAGTTTAGAAAGTGGTTAGTCAGGGCTTTATTTGTTTAGGTGCCTGAAGGGACTCTGCGGGGGCTGACAGTTATTGACCCATAGAGTCAAAATTTAGCAGTATAGGAAGAATAGTCAAGCTCTTCTCTCTCTGGCAAGTACCAGATGGGGAGTAAGTCTGTACATTATTTTTTATAAATTTTAAGTCAGCATGTTTATATATCAGACTTGTTTCAGAAGACCATTCAATTTTCTTTTGTAAATAGCTTCTAATAACCATCTGTTACTTTGATTTTTTCATTAGGTTAAAGAAAAGAGAATAAATGAAAATTAAATAGGCATTTCTATACTCTTCTGTAAGAATAGAAACCCATCCTCAGATCATTGCTGAAGGACATATGTCTAAAGCTTCCATATTTGACATCATCAAAGAAATTTCTCAAGAAATTTCCCTTTCAAACATTCATTTGTCAAGTCATTTTGTTTCTATCCTAACGCAATAGTTCAATCAAAATGTACTTATGGAACAAAATCATTAATAATATTAACATATTTGAGGACACTACAGTAGTAACATGCCAACAAGAGCATAATTTTTCATCTGAAGGAAGCTTAGCAGGTGCCAAAGAGGAATCAAGAGAATTAATTGCATTAAAACGTCATTTGCTTTAAGGGTATTTTTATGTGATGATTTTTCTGAGAGCATATTTGTCAATCTAAACATTTGTGTCATGGCTGAGAAAATTAGGAAATAAAAAAGTCCAAAACAGTTACATATTTTTCATTTGAAACTTGTTCCTAGAGATTGTTTCTTTTTCCCTAGTTGGGTGGTGGGTCTCCAGTCATCCAAACCATAAGATGCCTGCTCTTTAGTCAGGCACGTTTTTAGTTTACTGCTGAAGGAGGAATCTGGAAACAGTAAAGTTAAAACATAAATCATGGGAGATAACATTTGTTTCCTTAGCATTTCGCTGGGGAACACCCAAGACTGAAAGAAAGGCATTTTCTCTTGTGCTAAATATTTTGTTTCCTTACAAATGAAATGGTGATTGGACACCAAAAGAGAAACTTAAACTGAATAAAAGTGGCAGACTGAATATTAAAAATTAAAGAAATCTTTTGTCTCAGGAAAATGTTCATTTATATTCTGTATAAATTGCAGTGACATTGTAGTTTTGTGTTGTTTATTTCCCAGGAGGCTGCAGGCTGTTTGGAATGAGGAATTTAGCCTACTTTTTGGTAATCACAGAATGATTAACATAGGGCTAGATATAATTCATGTTGAATAATCCCTGCTGAATTATTCTTTTAATACTATAAACCAATATTTCTCTAAATATTTTCTGTTGAGAATTAGACTATCTAGATAGAAGCTCATAAAATATTAGCTCCTTGGTCAAATACATTTGAGAAACTACCTGGTATATTCTTCCATTGGAAATCTACCGTTTCTACACTTATATTAAATGAGGCTGCGAAAAGGCCTGTGGTGAAAAAGTTAACTTTGATTAAACTGATGTTCCCAAACTAATTTGGTCATAGAATCATATTATAATATGACACATATCAACCTCCCATGAGACTATTGGGAAATCTAGTAAAAGCAAATAATTAGAGGATTCCATCTTCTAATATCGGCCTTCAATGTAACATCTAGAATTTTGATTCTCATTTGACTGAAATTTAAAAGCAATTCATTAGCATTTTGGGACTAGAATTAAAATATAAAATATCGTAGCCATTCCTGTTTCTTATGCTAGTTTAGAGAATGCAGCTATAGTCAGTTGTGTCCCCGGAAGTCTTCAAAAAGAAGTTACGTATAATAACTAAATATATTGAAGCAGCTAAGGTCTAAGCACATAATATTCTTTATCTGATGCCTTTAGGCAAATCAAAATTATGTGACATTTTATTGGGATATTTGATGGAAACAACTCCATTGAAATATCTCTTTGCTTCCACCTCCCACCCTCAAAAGAAGCATAGTTTTAATAATCTATGTTCAGTGTACATCAAGTGTGGAGAAACTAAATTCCTGGAGGTTTTGTGCAACAGGTTGACTTCTAAAGATGCATGTGAAATTCTGCTTCCAGGAATATACCCTATAGATATATTCACATGTGTAAAATGACATGTGCACATTTATTATAGTATTTATTTGTAATAGCAAAGGATTACAAACAATGAAAGGAAATCAATAGAAAACTGGTTTAAAAGGTATGACACATCCTCTGCTTGTTATTAGTGGTGCTCATTTTCAGCACTTCCTGGTTCCATTGTGGTGGTTTGTGGCCACGTGACCCCTTTGTCCAATGTTGTAAACAGAAATGACATCTGCCACATTTAGACTGAATCACTGATGTGAGGATAAAGAGTGACTTTATTTTTAAATGCTAATCTGCTTCACTAACCCTGAGTCTGGGAATGCCTCCAAAATGTCTAGCTGATGTATTACTCTTTATGTAGAAAAACCTATTCTCTGTACATTTCACCTTTCCTCCAAAACAACGCTTGATGCTGGTACACTGTGACACCAGCAGCATTCTCTCAGCCACTTACACATTCCTTCCAAGCACATGTACTTTTTCCCTTAGATATAAGCCCTGATTCTGGGGGTGTTATGGTGCAGAGAAGTGGAGATTTACCTGTCTTGTGCTTGCCCAAGACCAGCTTCTGTCTGTAAGTTCCCCTATTAAATCATCTTATACAGACAGATTGGATTGGTCTGCCTCCTTCTTTGGTTTCTTGGCTTCTTCAGCATTTGGGGGTCACTTTGCACATATGGCCCTTTCACAGAACGAAAGGTGACCCCGCCAGGAGCCAGGAACCAAAGCATGGGCCAGGGGAAAGAAGCATCCACAAGGGCCCTCCTGGGGTGGCCCTCCTCTTCCGTGTGGGGGTGGCACTGTCCATTAGCTAGATGCCCGTGGACCGTTGTGTGAGGATGGGGATGCTCCGAAAACACCAGAGGGTCTGGCCTGCTTGTTAGTAGACAGCCATATGACTCACTGTGGTAAGAAAGATTGCCAAGCAGGGACGACAGTGAGTTCGTCGCTGTTATGGACTGTGCAATTGGCTATAGAAAAACAGGTAGTGGCTGAGGCGAGTGTAGGAAAGTTAGAGGGAGAACTACAATTAGAAAGGGATATGAGAACTTCCACATCTGTGTTAGTGTCTGGTTTTGTGGGTAAGTTTGAACTCAGGAAGCACAGTCGGACACCTTAGCTTGTCACTTTGTGTGGCTGGGAGGGAAAAAGCCGCCCCTGCCAAAAGTGCGGGCTGTCCTTGCCAAACCAGACTGGGATGCAAATACCTGGAATTCTTGAAAACAAACTAGTGACTCAGATGGTGACATAGAAGTTATCTCAGAAGAGGAGGATAATTATCCTCTTTTGAAAGCAAGACCACTCATGCAGCAAAAAGCAAAAGTCCAACACATGCAGCCCTCAGCAGAATTATTGGACAACAGAACTTTTGAACAGCTGTGGAGAGAAAGCTTAGCCACATGGATGATGAGGCCACTGGGACACTGGTGGGGATGGCATCTCCCTACCCGGGAATGAAGCAAAAAATAAAGAGAGAGAGACAAACTGCCCCCAGGAGTAGCACGACCCTCTCATATTCCTCTTGAACGCTCTTGTGGGACAAGATTTATATGAAATGGGAAAGGTGATCTTGCAGAAATTGAAAAGGAAAGAGATAAGGTCTGACTAGTTACTAAAAGAAAAGCAAAAAAAGAGAAACAAAGTCTGCTGGATTATAAGGGAGGTCAAAAGGGCCAAGTTAAGATTGCTAGGAAGCAAATATGGTATGATCTGATTTCAGTGGGACAAAGGAAATAAATCAACAAAGGAAATAAATGAACAACCCAATGCAGTACTGGTGGGCCTTTGGAAAGATCTTACTCCCAATCGGCAGTTTAGACCTCTCCCTTAGTGCCCCACCAGAAGAGGACAAAGGAGAAAAAGAAATTCCATGTCTAGAAACCCCAATCTCTGCATTTCAGGGTGGACTCCTCCCCAGCCTAGAGACTAGGGGTGGGGCCAAAGTTACCTCCACTTACAAGCAAGAGGGGGCAACCAGAGGCCCCATGTGGAGCATACTCTCTATTGGAGTCCAAAACGCAAGCTGAGAACCCTAGCTTTAGTGAACACTGGTGCAGAAGGTACCTTAACTTATACTGTGTTAGATTTAGCTAATACCTTTTTTAGCATCCTTTGGTCAGGATCAATTTTTTCTTTCTTTGAGACAAGGTCTTGCTCTGTCACCCAGGCTAGGGCTCAATGCAACCTCGAACTCCTGGGCTCAAGAGATCCTACTGCCTCAGCCTCCCGAGTAGCTGGTCCTACAGGTACACACTACCACATCCAAAACCAATTTAGTTTAACCTGGAGGGGCCAGCACTGTACATTCCAAGTGTTGCCCCAAGGTTATCTCCATAGCCCCACTATTTGTTAAGGAATGATTGCTAGAGATTTATGTCTACCACCACCTGCTGTTAAATGGTCTCATTACATTGACAATATGTTGATGATAGGCTACTCTCTAAAGACTTGTCATTGCTACAACACCACCTCCACAGCTTTTGCACCATTCTTCAATCCAGAGCATGGGCCATCAACTCACAAAAGATACAGGGCCCAAGGCAGCTGTAAAGTTCCTAGGGGCCACTTGGTTGGGTAAGACACAACTTATCCCAAGGGCAGTCATTGACAAAATACAATTTTCCATGCCTACAACAGTTAAACACTTACAGAGTTTCCTAGGTCTTTTGGGATATTGATGGGCTTTTATTCCATGTTTAACTCAAATTTATGCCCCTTATACTGACTAGTAAAGAAGGGATCTAGTTGGTACTGGATAAAGAACAAAAACAACATTTGAAAAGGCTAAAATGTTAATGGCCCAGGTACAAGCTTTTGATTCTCCCCTTCCTGGTATACCAATGTCTTTAGATGTGACCACAAGACCTGAGGGGACCAGTTGGGCTCTCTGGCAAGTCCAGCATGGGAAAGCAGTTCCCCTGGGATTCTGGTCACTGTGGAAGGGTGCTGAAACCACTATTCCCCAATTGAACAAGTCATGGGGGTACACAAGGCCTTGCAGGAAATTGAACCCATAACTGCTGCTTTGCTGGTAACAGTAAGAACAGGTGTCCCTATCAAGGGTTGGATAGAAGGGTTGTTTGCCATGACAAAAGTGACATGCATACCTGCAACAACGTAGTGCCCTCTCCATGAGCCCCTTGGGGAAGGAACTGCATGCTATCTTAGGGCCAGTGCACTGAGAGACCAGTGCTGCCCTAGTGTGGAGTCCCCATAGGAAATGCCTCCAATGGTACATGAAGTACATTCCTTAAAATGCTTGGTACTCAGATGGGGCAAGTCGAGGTAACCCCTGTGTATTGACAGCAGAAGCAACACAACCACAGATGGATACCATATGGTTTGAAATGGGAATACAGCAAAACAGTCAATGGCAGGACTCTAGGCCACAGAGTTGGTTTGTACCCATGCACCATGGCCTATAGTCCTCTGTAGAGAAAACTGGACCGTATTTAAGGGCCTTACAACTGGGCTTGCCCAATATGCCTGAGATAATTGGCATGTGCTTAAAAAACCCTTATTGCTGCCACATGGAAAGACATTTGGGAGAGGCTACAAGAACCCACCGCAAGCCTAATTGTGTCTCAAGTTTCCAAACACCCATCAGATTCACTCCCTGTCCCTGGTAACATGGTGGCTGATACCCTAGCGAACATTCGAACACTGGCTCCTTCACAGGCATCTGAGCTAGCTGCCTGGGTACATAAACATAATGGGCATTGCAGTGCACAAGTGAGCTGGCAAGTAGCAAAGGGAGCAGGACTGCCCCTCCGCTATGCAGATCTAGTGGCAGCAGTAACAGACTGCTTACTTTGCTCCTGCCTGGCCCCCCACTGCATCCCACACCCACCAGGACACATACATAAGACAGCCAGCCCTGCGAGAGGCTGACAGACTACATCGGACCCCTGCCTGTAAGCTTGGGACAAAAGTATGCACGAATGTGTGGATAATGCCGTGGGACTGTGCAGGCCTTCCCTTGCAAAAGGGCAAACCAGCCAGCCACCACTAAGGGCTTGGAACAACTCGGCGTCACATATGGATATCCTCGATGCATTCACAGTGACTGGGCACACATTTCACCAGACATGATGTCCAAGGCTGGGCACATGAAAGGGATAAAGACTGGAGATTTCATTTACTGTATAACCCCCAAGCAGCAGGGTTGATTGAAAGGACAAATGGCATTTTGAAAGCACAACTATGAGTACTTACACACACTTTCACAAAGGTTTTGCCTCAACCATTAAAAACCTCAATTTGGTTGAAACAAATACGGGCTGGCACCATACAAACAGCTTGGGAGCACCGTAGAGGAGGGTCCATTAGCCACAGTGGTAAAGAAAATCCAACCAGATGCATTTCTGCCTGAGCTGATAAATAACCAATGGCAAATGTTATTTAAGACTCCCCAAGATCTTGAGCCAGGGGAGGGGACACCTGAATGGAGGTTGGACTGGCAACTTCCCCCAGGCTGGATAGGGTATTTCTTGCCAGAGAGTGAGGAATTCCCTGGCCAGCTAAAGTGATCTTCATTGATCCAATTGAATTCTAGGCCAAAACGGTCCACATATCTCTACACTGGACCACAGCCCCTTTTAAAGGGCACTCTGGTAGGCCATATGACATAGTCTTTTGCCATCTCTGTAACCTCACAGATAATACTGGTACCTTCACTCGTCAGGCAACGTGTTTGGTATGCACCCCTGCCCATCATCCTCGGGCTGCCTGTGTCCTAACTCACAGGGATGAAGCTACCACAGTCATGCTGCGTAATGAGGACGAACTTCTCTGCCAGGTTTCCACTAAACACTGTGTTTCTACCCAGTCTTCTATTCCTGTTGCTACTCTGCCCTACAAAAGGAGAAACGAACCTCTCCCTACATTGGGCTCAACATTATGCTGACAGCTTGCAAAAGCATACTGGCTGGGTTTGCAGTTTGTTGTGTTTTTTTCTAGAACCTCTGGTCTGCCTAGCTGGGTATCACCTAGACAGGGAAATGACTGGTGACATTTACAAACATTCATTAAAGCTCTTTGACAATGGAATAAAACATTAGCTGATGTGACAGGGGATGATGTAATTAGTTAGCCTATTAATAAGACACTTAAAGTTCTGGACATGGAAAGCCCTTTTCAATAAATGCCACACAAGAACATGTAATAGCTATAGCTTCTCCACAGTTAGGTCCTAAAATAATGGTCCCTATTGTAAGATCCCATAATTCTCACTATAAAGAGGGTTTTCTTTAAATTTGGGATGGTTTCATTTGGCTGACACCAACTGCAGGACACTTAAGTCAATGGTTCCCTTGTGTTGGGAGCAACACATGGCTCATGGCCTAACAGTACTTGGGTGTGCATTCCCCAAGAGCAATGCCAGAATATTATAATCCTGCAAGGCACAGACTGGTTTGCTACAGACTGGTCTTGACAACCCAGCTCAAACGGGTTTGTTTCAAATAGTACTGAATGGTTATTTGGATCCACCTCTTGCCTTGGTTACTATCAAGATGGCTAGGACAATGCACTTCAGGTTTTCCATGGGTCCAAGGACAATGGACAAGATCAATTGGTAAACCTGCTAATCTCCCACATACGGTTAATAGATGGACAAGTTTTGTTTTCCACTGGTGTGATCATGTAGCTTCAATCTTTGTACCATCTTTAGGCACTGAGGATGTGATCTGGCACACAGAAGCCCTAACTATACTCAATGGGCTCTCAATAACAGTTTCCAAAGTATTTCTTCGGTGAACTCTGAAATGTCCCTCATGTGTAAGGTTGCTTTGCAAAATAGTATGGCATTAGATATCTTAAGTGCTGCACAAGGGGGAACTTGTGCCATCATTAAAACCGAATGTTGTGTATGTATTCCAGATAATTCTGACAATATAACTTTAGCCCTGTAGGACATGCAGAGCCAGAGAATGGCAATGTCTGACCCTACCCTTTCTTGCTCCTAATGACTTTCATCTTTGTTTAGTTCTGAGGGCTCATGGAGGCAAAAGCTGTTGTTCATTTTTGGTTTTGTTCTTGTCACAGGTATCACTTCTTGTTTGTACTAATGTTGTGGCCTTTTCTTACAACTGAAAAGTAAACTTGTACAATGCCTGGCCCCAGATGCCCCCATGTAAAGGCTCAGGGAGCATTGTGGAAGAGGTGGGCACATAAGATTATAACAGCCAGATTAGAGGGATGGAGTGTGGGACAAGAGTGACTTTATTTTTAAATGCTAATATGCCTGACTAACCCTGAGTCTGGAAATGCCTCCAAAATGTCTAGTTGATGTATTACTCTTTGTGTAGGAAAACCTACTCACTGTAAATTCTACCCTTCCTCCAAAACAACCTTTGGTGGTGCACTGTGACGTGAACAGAATTCCCCGCCCTGGCTCTGGAGGGGTTGCAATGTGAAGATACCTGTCTTGCACCCGCCTAAGATCATGCTTCTGTCTGTAAGTCCTCCTGATAAATCATCCTATACTGACAAACTGGTTTTGTCTGCCTCCTTTGGTTTCTTGGCTTCTTCAGCATTTGGGGGTCACTTTGCATATATAGCCATTTCACCAAACAGTTTAATTTCAATGTGATTCTTTCCAGAATTCTCTTTCCTACTATCAAAGTGACCGGATAGAGCCTGCTCCATTTGCCTGGGTCCCCTGGTGATGTAGACATGGAACAGAACTCCCGGTCAACTGCTGATAAATATGTGGCATGAGCTAGAAGTAAATTTTTGTAGTTTTAAGTCACTGAGATTTGGGAATTGTTTGTTACTACAACATATCCTGGGTTATACTAACAGCATATCCATTTAATTGAATATGAGGCAGCTATAAAAAAAAAGAAAGGAATTTATTTATTATGGAGTGATGTCCTATATATTGTCTAAAATATATTGTTAAGTGGAAAAATCAAGGCGCAGAACAGTATAAATAGTATAAAATGTGTGTGTTTGCTGTGTTAGTTATATATAACATAGAACATCTCCGAAAATATACTAAAAACCCTGGAAATCTTGATTGCCTCTAAGGAAAAGTACTTCATGGAGAGCAAGGATGAGAGAGATTTTACTGTATACATACCTGTATTTTCAATTGTGTGAAAATACTATATAGCAAAAAATTAAATTTAGAGAAACATATGCAAGGATTTTATATGGATCCTTCATTAGGAAAAAAACATGGTTTTAAGGTCCCCTCTAAATGCCAGTCTGGCAAATGTGGCATTGAAATGGAATTTTTTGTGCCTCTGATTTGAAATTTTATCATTATTGTTATATTATTCAAGTCAAATCATAAGTAAAGGCTAGAATGAAGAGGAAAGAAAGTCATTAATCTTATGGCTATTTTTTGGGAAGAAGGTCTCCAAGTATTAATTGATTAAAAATTGTCATTTTAGTTGTAAATACATGTAGTCTCTTTCAGGATGTTACAATGTTGACCAAATTATTCTTTTATGATCCTAAATCTCTATTGTCTGTATTCTGCTTAATTAATAATATTTTTCATTTGTATTTTTCTTTCTTTCCCCCTTAAACAGTATAGCTAGAGGTTTATCTTAATTTTTTTTCTGTCTTTTCAAAGAACCATTTTTTGGTTTTATTGATCTATTTTTTTTCTATGTTGTTTTGCTTGACTAATTTCTGCTCTTAATATTATATTGAATCTGCTTTGTTTAGAATTTCCCTGTTGTTCTTTTTCAGCTTCTTATATAGAATGGTGAACTTATTTATTTTTAATGTAATTGTTTGTGTGGGGTTTTTTGGTATGTTCATTTTCACACAACGTCAAACACAGAAAAGTTGTAAGAAGAGTACAAAGAACTTTTCCATATCTTTTACCCAAAGATATCAATTATTTACATTTTGCCCTGTTTGCTTTAAATCTTTTCTCTCTCTCTCTCTCTGTCCATATACATGCCCATGTGTATGTGTGTGTGTGTGCCCATGCATGTGAGTACTTACTAATTTTTGGTGCTTCATCTATCAGTTTCTGAGACAGATGTGTTAAAACCTCCCCATATGAGTATTGTTTTGTTAGTTTTTTTTTTGTGATTCTAATAGTTTTGACGAGTTGTGTATTACTGGATGTATAGAATTTTTTTATTGTTATGTCTTCTTTATGAATTTTCTCTTAAATCCTGTGTTGATTTTTTAGTGTGTTTTTGAAGCCACTGCAAAGGTTGAATTATCATAATATTGTTTCACTAGATTTCTTTTGGTGAATATTTAACTATTATGTTTTTTTTCATCCCTTTATATTCAACTTTTCTGTGTTGTTTTGTCTTAGGGTGTCTCTTGTAAGCAGCATATAGCTGGGCTTTGTTTTTTTAATCCAGTTTGATGGTATCCCTCTTTTATAGGTGGGTTGAATCCTTTTATATTTATTGTGATCACCAGTGCATTTGAACATATTTCTTTCATCTTATGCTTTCTGCTCATCATCCTTTTTGAATTTTTCTTTTTCTTTCCTGTGATCTTTTGTATTGACTGAATTTATTCTGCTGCTTTACAAACCACTGATGATAATTTTTTTATTTTAATGTTTATCCTTAATATTTTCCTTTTTTGAAATTTTCTTTATTGGACGTTTTAAAAATAGCAAAGATAGTACCTGCTTTTAACAAGTATAACTATTGAAAGATGTATATCGGAAACAAAAAACCACACTCTCCTATGTCCTTCATCCATTTCCATCCTCCTAAAGCAGTAATTCTCAACTGAAGGTGATTTTGTTCCCTAGGACAGCAGTCCCCAACCTTTTTGATACCAGGAACTGGTTTCATGGAAGACAATTTTTCCACAGACGGGGATGGGAGTAGGGGGAAGGTGGAGCTCAGGTGGTGATGCATGACTCAGTACCTAACAGGCCACGGACTGGTACTGGGCCATGGCCCCAGAGTTGGGAACCGCAGTCCTAGGACACATTTGACAATGTCTGGAGACATTTTTGGCTGTCACAGTTGGGGATAAAGTGCCACTGGTATTTAGTGGGTAGAGGCCAGAGATGCTGTTAAACATCCTACAGTGTACAGGACGTGGCTTGCAACAGGGAATTTTCTGGTCCAAAATGTTAATAGTGACAAAGTTGATATGACCTGCTCCGAAGTATACAATAATATTATTCACATTATTTTATAATTTTTTATTACTTAAAACATAATAATAAAAACTTCTATAGCACTTACTTTGTTCCAGGCACTCTTCTAACATGTTTTATCCTTGCAGCAAGCTTATGAGGTATGCACTCTTAATTCTCACCCGAAAGGGTGAAGTAGCTTGCTAATGACATATAATAGCTCGTAAGTGGAGAACTGTGAATTGAAACCAGTCAGGCTTCAGCGACAGTGTTCTTCACACATGTAATAATACATCATAGAGCACTCCACAAGTTTTTCAACATAAGTTTTTCCCCTTATCATAAATGTGTGCATCTGTATAGAGATATATGTGTGTTTATGTGTGTTCATATATATATACTTTCATATATAATATATAAAAACACATGTATACACATATATATGCATATATATACATGCATACATCCATGTATATAAGTGTGTATATTTGTGTGTATACATGTGTGTAACTTTAAATAAATGGAAATGTATTCTACTTGTATTAATATATGCATGAAAAGCATAAGGAGTGTCTTTAAGTCATCATTTTGTAAAAATGGAATCATTCATTTAGCCCATATATCGGGAAAATAAAGAAGGTTTTGGATGGATTATATTTCCTCTTCTCTATATATTCTTTTCTCACTAATGCCTAGTAGAAATTCCTTCAAATGAGCAGATATGACTCTAAATCGTTTTCTCTAACAGCTTCATCATATTCTGTGTGTAGTTGTACTGTGATTTATTTTGCCATTTTCCTAATGATGAGCATTTACTTTGCTCCCAGTTTTGGATACAGTGCTAAGTATCCACAGTCTGATACTTTTATTTCTGTGGCATAAATTCCCAAGAGTGTGTTGCTGTGTCAAAGGTTATGTGTATTTTAAATTTTAGTTCATATTGCCAAACAACTTTAGAAAGAAGTTGCAAAAATTCACGTTTCTACTAACAATAATTATAATAGTCAAACTTTATTGACTGATTACCTATGCCATGAATTGTTTTGTGGTTCTAGATTTTATATCGTCTTTAGTACTTATCACTCTTCTGCAATACATTTATCCTCATTTCACAGATGAGTAGTCTGGAGTTAAGTGTTCCTTAAGATCACTAAGGTGGTAAGAGCCTACCATCCTCACCAGTTCAATATACTGCCTCTTGTGGCCAGATGTGAGAGCATCCTTCTCCCATGGTTTCCAGTAGCTGTTAGCACTCTTTTTAAGTTCAGTCTGGTGGCTATAAAAGATATCTTATAATTGCTTTAATATGCATTTCCATCACTGCTATTCAGTTTGAGCATTTTTTTTAATTTATTTTTTGAGACAGGGTCTTGCTCTGTCACCCCAGCTAGAATGCAATGGTGTCATCATAGCTCACTGTAACCTCAAACTCCTGGACTCAAGCTATCCTCCTGCCCCAGCCTCTCAAGTAGCTGGGACTACAGGCATCCACCACCACACTTGGCTAATTTTTTTATTTTTTTGTAGAGATGGGGTCTTGCTCTTACTCAGGCTGGTCTTGAACGCCAGACCTCAAGTGATTCTACTGCCTCCGTCTCCCAAATGCTAGGATTACAAGTGTGAGCCACAAGTGTGCCCAGCCAATCTGAGCATCTTTTAATAAGTTTTCTGGTCATTTGGAATTGCTCTTCTATGAATTGCCTATTCAGATCCTCTGGTCATTTCTCTTATGGATTGTCTTTTTATTTTGTTTAGTCAACTATAGAAGCTCTTAGAGTATAATAAATATTTATACTTTATAAATAACCAATCTACTTTGTAAACTGTTTTTTTTTAAATCTATCAAATGTATTGATTTCACTTATGTTTCTCACTGACATATCAATATTTTAAGTTTTTCTAAGGTCTTTCATTCCTGTTTTGGTTTTCCTTAGGGTTTTTTTTGTTTTGTTTTGTTTTGTTTCATTTTGTGAATTTGTCTCTTGATCCCAATTGTTTAAAATTTCCATTTTAAGCTCTGCTCTTTTCTGCAACTGATCTGGCCACAACAGTTTTGGCACCCATCAAGTGGAAAGTTTGCTCAACTTTAATTTTTCAGTCAGAATTGTGTACACTGAGCCAATTGTGATGTCTATAGTGTTGGATATTGTTGGTGCTGTTAATTGTCCATCCTCTTCAATTAGGGCATGAACAAGTTAAATATTTTCCTCACAAATTAATGTGGATAGTCTACTGCTTCAGGCTTCAGCTTCAGCATCACTTTGTGCCTTCTTAAAACAAATTATCTACTTGTAAACTGCTGATTTCTTTGGGGTCATTGTCCCCATAAATTTTTGTAAAGCATTGATAATTTTGCCATGATTCCACCCAATCTTCTGCATACATTTGATGTTTGTTCTTGCTTCAATTTTAGCAGAATTCATGTTGCTCTGATAAAAGGGACTCTTCAAACTGATATATTATCTTTCTTCATGCCTCACACTAGATCCTATTTAGCCACATTAAACAAGTTAGTACAAGTTTATTTGGTGCAAAAAAATTTTGAAATCACGAATCATTTTGTCATCATACTCATTTTCCATGAACTTTTTGAAGACCCCTTATTTGTGTGAGTGATAGATTATCAAATTTTTTCTAGATTTGTCTGGTTTTAGTCCCCATAGTTTCAGATAAGAAAAGGGCTTGGAAAACCTGAAGAAGTGAAAACGTTGTAGATAGGGGATTCTGAGGGAAAAATGTTGACATATTTCACATCTTCGACCTGGGCAACAAAAATTGCAAATCAAGATATTTGGTCACATAACCGTAAAGATAACTTTGGCTTTGTGAAGGTTTTGTTGTATGTTTGTTTGGTTTTTGTCATTTTAAACTAGGGAAATTCCCTGGGAATTTAACTGAAATGTCACTGAACATATTAGTTCCAGTCGCTATTCTCACATTTGGGACAAGATATCTTGTATTTCTTAATGTGGTACATGGAAAGAAAATTCCTGAGATCTAAAGTCAATTTTGTTCAAAATATCAACCTACATAAACAATAAAATTTTTTAAAAACTTGTCAAAATGTCTAATAAAAATGGGTTTCACAATTTTTAAGAGGAAAATATGGTCTAAAATACTTAATATAAACTGTCTTTTCATTTAACACAGATTGCATCATGATTTCATTAAGGACCTGCCGAAACGGTCATGTGTTTAGAGATTACTAGATCTGTAGGCACAGTAAGTAGACAGTTGTGTTTGGATTTTTGTTTGTTTGTTTTTCTGTTTGTTTTCTGCTTAGCCTCAGAATACCCTCCCCTTGTTTGGAAATGCACAATTGTGTGAGTCTGTGGGTTGAAGTCCAAAAGACTGATGCTTTTCCTTATCCCTGGCAACCAAGGGACATGACCTAAGTTGGGTCACTTGAATGTTCTTGCCCATCACTGTGAATAGGAATTGGTGTTGCAAAGAAGGAACAAGAGATTAGAATTAATGCAGTGTCTTTCCATGGCCCCATTGTGCCAGGGTTCAAGTGTCCAGTAGCAGTGGCCCCTTAACCAGGCTCCTACTTTTGGCCATGGTAGCAGGCACCTATTTTCCAATGTTCCCAAGTTATCTGGTAGCCATTCAGGAAATTATTTTCCTACATAAGAACACCAAAAACAGTTTCAGTTTTTGCCTGAAGGATACAGTCACCCTTTAGAGTTGTAGGAAAACTATTAGCAGCCTGAGGATGCTGCCAAGGCTCGTTTATGGGCTCTGCAGTTTTCTAACTGTTGCTAACAGGTCACCCGACTAAGCTCCAGGGAAGCAGAGACTGCTTCTGGCTCGATCACTACGGTATAGCCAGAGTGCCCCCAGGCAAACAGATGTTCAGTGAATATTTATTTGATTTTAACTTGAGTGAATAAAATATTAACACCGACCTCCAGGCCTCCTCAATATTTGTTATGGACTTTTTGATCCTGACTGCTTTTAGTATAAATTTTTCATGGCAAGAAAGAGAACTGAAAAAATGATACCCAGGATTTAAATTACAGTAAATAAGAGGCTGATTTTTCGTTAGTGGAAATGAGGTAGTCAAGAGGAAAAAGATTAGGTTTCTGTTGTAATAAATTGACTTTGATAAATGCCATGGCTTTTAAATTTTCTTACCTACAAGTTAAACAGATTGTGTCGCTCACTAGATAGCTTTTTATTTGTTTGAAAAGTATAGCAGTCCCTCCTACTGGATTTTTTTTTTTTTTTTTTTTTTTTTTTGAGACAGAGTCTCGCTTTGTTACCTAGGCTAGAGTGAGTGCTGTGGCGTCAGCCTAGCTCACAGCAACCTCAAACTCCTGGGCTCAAGCGATCCTCCTGCCTCAGCCTACTGAGTAGCCGGACTACAGGCATGTGCCACCATGCCCAGCTAATTTTTTTCTATATATATATTTTAGTTGTCCATATAATTTCTTTCTATTTTTAGTAGAGATGGGATCTTGCTCTTGCTCAGGCTGGTCTCGAACTCCTGACCTCAAGCGATCCACCCGCCTCGGCCTCCCAGAGTGCTAGGATTACAGGCGTGAGCCACCGCGCCTGGCCCCTCCAACTGGGTTTTGATCCAGCAAAAACAACTGCTACCTAACTCAACCTAAGATCATCACTGGAACAACTGTGCAAAGAATGTTCTTTAGTTTTTTAAAATTGGTTTTGCAGGTATGATTTATTTAAGCTTTGAAAATGATTATAAAAGTTTTTATTGTCCTATGCTTATTGTTTGTGACTCTGAGAGAAGGAAAGAAATCATTTCTTAATTTTCTGAATATAGAGAAGACTGAAACAATTTTTCACAAACACTGAAGAAACCGTCACTGTAAGGTGAAGCTAAAAGATAAATAGTCTAACTCCAGGTACCTCTTTGTGCAATTGGAAGACCCTAAAATTCTACAAGTGGTGAATGTGACCAAGACCTCATCAGATGTTACAAACTTTAGCATACAGCTAGTGACAGATGAAGAAGGAGAAACAAATTTGACTATTCAGCTCTGGGATTCTGAAGGTAGGCAAGAAAGACTCACTGAAGAAATAAAGAATGTCAGAGTCAAAGTGCTCAAACAAACAAAAGACAGTCATTTCCAGGCATTAGTGGATATTGATAGAACTATCCTAATGCTTATTTTACCAGTGATATTGTTAAATAAATGTGCATTTGGTTGCAAGATTGAATTACAGGTGTTTCAAACAGTATGGTAGCAGTTACACAGGTTTTTTTTATGCCATTTTGTGGATTTGTTTTGTCTCAGATTTTGGCATTGCCTGAGGCACAAGCTTTTGGATTTGTAATGACCTGCACATGCCCAGGAGGGGGTGGGGGCTATCTCTTTGCTTTGCTTCTAGAAAGAGATGTCACTTTGGCCATTTTGATGACTTGCACATCAACATTACTGGCTCTGATAATGATGCCTGTCAATTCTTATATATACAGTAAGATATTAGGGTTATCAAGTACATTTCATATTCCTGTTTCTAAAATTGTGTCCACCCTCCTTTTCATACTTATACCAATATCAATGGGAATAGTCATCAAGCGTAGAACACCTGAAAAAGCAATCTTCTTAGAGAGAATAACTAGACCTCTGAGTTTTATTTTAATGTTTATAGGGATTTATTTGACTTTCAGAGTGGGATTAATGTTTCTAAAAACATCTAACCCAGGGGTGCTTCTGTTGGGTCTCTTAGTTCCTGCTTTGGGTTTGTTGTTTGGGTACTCCTTTGCTAAAGTTTGTATGCTGCCTCTTCCTGTCTGTAAAACGGTTGCTATTGAAAGTGGGATATTAAATAGTTTCTTAGCCCTTGCCATCATTCAGCTCTCTTTTTCACAGTCCAAGGCAGAGTTAGCCTCTGTGGCTCCTTTTACAGTAGCTATGTGTTCCGGATGTGAAATGTTGCTGATCCTTCTGGTCTACAAGGTTAAAAATAGATGTATCTTCATTGTAGAAAATAAAAGCAAAAAGGTCTCTTCCATAGTGTTTGAAACACCTGTAATTCAATCTTGCAACCAGATGCACATTTAACAATATCACTGGTAAAATAAGCATGAGGATATTTCTATCAATATTCACTGATACCTGGAAAAATTTAAAGTATTACTGAATTCCTACTCTTCTGTGGGGAATTCAAGAATATCTAAAATGATGCCTCCTCTCAAGCCACTTATGATATGGGTAAAATTTGACAATGGGGAGAGAAAGGAATATATATATATATATATATATATAAAAAAAACTATACATATAGTTATATGTAATTATATATACAAGGGCTGTCTAGAAAAAGTATCCAGCCATATAATATGAAAAATTATATTAATAATGGCTGGATACTTTATGGACAGCCCTTGTGCAGTTTATGTGTGTGTGTGTGTGTACATATATATATATAATATGTATAGTTAAATATAGATACATATGTAATCATATGTGCTAAGAACCTCAGGAGTGGTACAGATGATAAAATACTACACAGGAGTTCCAAGGAAGGAGACAACTTTTCAACTGCATTTGTTTGGGAATCTTTTTAGAGTGGGATGTGTATGTTATATTTTATTATGGTCTCAAGTGAGAAGAAGCACTAGAAAACTCCTCCTGTAGTGATTACACTATATTCTAAGTATTTATGGAAGAGATGTCCATATAGCAGACATTGGTAACTGCTCACTCAGTGAATGACTGTATAAATTTCTATTTGGACCTTTCATTGGCCCATCAAAACCAACATGTCTTTTTTGTTTTTTAATAGCCTGGAGTGCAGTCACATGCTTATAATTCTTTGCAACCTCGAATGCCTGAGCTCAAGTGGTCCTCCTGAGTTAGGACTGCAGGCACGCTCTACCACTGAGCCACCACGCTAGGCCAAAATCAATATGTTTTAATGTAAATGTAGCATGTCTGCTCTCAGAGCTGCACTTTCTCCTATCTTCCACATCTCCCACCAAAGACATTATTACTCTTTACACCGAAACAGAGGTCAGCTCTTCTCCCTCTTCTTTCTTCTGTCCTTTTTCATTTTTTATATTTGACCTATTTCTGATGGAAAATGCCCTATAATATCTTTTTATCAGTCTCCTCCCCACTCGCAGTGCTACCCCTTCTGTTCTGCACTATATCACTTCTTCCCTAAGCCTTTCTAAACTGGCTTCTGGCCTCTGTGTCCACCCTGTAACCACTGCTAATCTTCCTGACATCTAACTTTGACCATGCAATTTCCCTGCAACAAAGCCTTTTGGCCTTCTAAAGAAACTCTGTATTTTTTAGTGAGGAAGTTATTACACTCCACTATCTGGTCTTAATCTAGCTTCCCAGTTTCATCTCCTCGCCCACTTTTTGAGCACAGCCTTTGCTGCAAACGACTTAGTATGTCATGGATATGCTCTAGTTCATGCCAGCCAACCTGGCTTGTTTTATAGCTGTGTGTGTTCCTGTAGTATTCTTCTTGTCTAGCTGTAAATCCTTGAGCATAAGGGTTATATTTATTCATTTTGGTACTCCCCATGATGTCTAGCACAATATTCTCTATGTGTTTATTCAAATAGAGTGTTGAAGCACAGACTAGGGCCCAAATGAATAATGTGCTTTTTTAATACCACTTTTGAACTTTCAATGGAAATTTTTAGTATCTAGGTCCAGTCTACACTCTTCTACAAAGAACATGTATCAACAGTAGGAAATATCACTCTAAATGATCCTGCTTTCCCTATTTCCTGGCCTTATGATTGTATGCAAATTCCCTAATCTCCCTACAGTCTGTTTTCCTCATTTAAAAAAATGAAGACAGTGGTGTCAACTCCATCAGATTGCACAGGAATTAAATGAAAGCATGCATGTAATATGCTTAGAAGAGTGCCTGGCACATAGTAAGTACACAGTGTTAACAATTATTATTATTTTATGGGAGTTTTAACTGTCACCCATGATATATCTGCTGCTGGTTTGATATAGCAATCTTACAAATGTGTATGGAGCCTAAAACTTCCAACATTTTCTATCAATGTTATTCAGCATCTTCCCCATAGTATTAGGGAATTTTTGTTTACTTTGCCAGCTGATAAGACAACCAAAGTTCTCTTTATCTGATATCACCAAATCCAGTATATGATTACCAAGATTTGTAAAAGACCTGGTTTGGCATGATGGTGGATGGTTATTTGATTTCTAAAATGGTAATTGCCTTTGTGGAATATTTTACTCCTTCAACAGAAATCTCCACTTAGGCATATAAAATTGAATTAAATTTGTACAAATTTAACTTACATCCTTTTTTTTTTTTTTTTTTTTATTTTTGAGACAGTCTCTCTGTGTTGCATTGGCTGGAATGAGGTAGCATCATCATAGCTCACTGCAACCTCTAACTCCTGGGCTCAACTGATCCTCCTGCCTCAGCTTAGAGTAGCTGGGTCTACGGGCTTTGCTACCACATCTGGCTAATTTTTCTGTTTTTGGTAGAGATGGGGGTCTCACTCTTGCTCAGCCTGGTCTCAAACTCCAGACCTCAAGCGATCCTCCCACCCTGGCGTCCCAGAGTGCTGGGATTACAGGCATGAGGCACCGGGCCCTGCCTGAATATTTCACTTTTCTTGGAACAATTTTTAAGTTCATATTTGGCTAGAAAATCATAGGAGATGAAATTAGTGAGGTCCTGGTGGTCAAAGAGACTTCTCAAAGGGAAGGGGCCTGAGCCAGACCATAAGTAAAGAGTAGGATTTATGTCAGCCTAGGGAGAAGCCTGTATAGAGCAGTTCAGAGAGTACCAAGGGCAAACATGGTTGAACTGACAGAAAGTTAGAGAAGAGACCAGAAGATAAGCGGTGGTGTAGACACCCTCAGCATTTCAGGTAGGGGATGGGGGATAGAATGGAGTGAATAAGGCTACAGAGGGTTTGGAGGAGTATTGTGGTCACAGGCAGGGAATCATTCTACTGCCTTAACATCTTGTCTTTTGATTAAAGTAAGGGAAGCAATCACTTCATAAGCAAAGAGTCAAATAACTCACTTTCCTGGTCCTGTCACAGCGAGGACATCTTTTATCTGTACAATCTTTTTTGCATTATGATGACATATATACCAAGATGCCACCTTTTCAAGAAGAGGAAATATTTTAAGGACCATAGACAAGCCCTTGTACCTGGTATAAAGCATCCTCATTGCGCCACACTTTCTCTCTATGTGGACCTTTGTAGTGGCCAAGGGAAAACTTCCCTTTTGCCCTCTGAAGGTTTCCTGAAAATCAACTGATCAAGAGAAGATTAATAGGAGAAAAGGATACAAGTTTATGTGATCATAGTTTTATGTGACCTGGGAGCCTTCAGAATGAAGACCCAAACCATACAAGGGAAAGAGTCCATTTTTATGCTTAGGTTCAACCAAGTACGGACAGCCATGTCAAAATATAATCTAATGAGTGGAAAAACCCAGAAATGCCTGTTTGTTTAGATTCTTCTTGGTCTCTCTGTGCAGCATTCCTTCCTTCTGGGTATTGGGCCGGACACTCTTTGGAATGGGGGGGTCTTATGACCTACAATCTGAAAAGATGGGTTAGATAATTTCTTTATGGTCAGTTTTTACACAGAAAGACAGGGGGAAAGTTAGAGGAATATTTTCAGGTTTTATGGCTGGCTTTGGGGAATAGGGGTTCTTCTTTGTATGACCTGCCTTAGAGAGGAGGAATTCTTGCTTCTATGGCTGGTCTTGGGGGAGATCGAGGGGGCCAGAGACAGGAGGATGGGAGAAGATTAGAAAAATCTTTTGCTTCTAAGGCCTTTATTCTGGGGTGTTGTTTTCTGAGCCCCACCACTCTGAAGTCAGAGTGTTTTACTTCCTGCTCTTGCTGTATGACCTGAGGACAAATCACTTAACTTCTCTGAGCCTCAGTTTCCTAATCTGTATGATGAAGCTAATCATACCTTCCTCATGGAACTGTTGCAAACTTTAAGTAAAATAATGCATATAAAAACAGAATTGCTGGAAGCATGGTAAGTCCTCAGTAAATGGTATGCAAAGGAAATATCGGGAGTAGGGGCAGTTGGTTTTCGATTATCAGTTATCAAAACAAAAAAAACGGCTGGGCGCGGTGGCTCACACCTGTAATCCTAGCACTCTGGGAGGCCGAGGCGGGTGGATCGCTCGAGGTCAGGAGTTCAAGACCAGCCTGAGCAAGAGTGAGACCCCGTCTCTACTAAAAAAAAATAGAAAGAAATTATATGGACAACTAAAATATATATATACAAAAAATTAGCCGGGCATGGTGGCGCATGCCTGTAGTCCCAGCTACTCGGGAGGCTGAGGCAGGAGGATCGCTTAAGCCCAGGAGTTTGAGGTTGCTGTGAGCTAGACTAACGCCACGGCACTCACTCTAGCCCGGGCAACAGAGTGAGACTCTGTCTCAAAAAAAAAAAAAAAAAAAAAAAAAAAAAACGAACGAACGAAAGAAAGGAAGGAAGGAAAGAAAGTAACCTGTATAGGTTTACCTAGTATAAGTTTGGCAAATAAGGCTGTATACCTGGAGTAATAACTCCAATCTGTGCTTTGTCAAAATAGCAGTATGGAATAAATGAGAGAAACGGAGAAAGAAAGGGAAATGGGAAAACGTGAATGAATGGAAGACCAAAGAAGGAATGGGCAAAATAAAGAGGAAAGGAATTTTTAAAAAATTAGAATAGAACAGACAAGCAGGAGAAAGTAAGAAGAGCCAGAAATGAGAAAAAAGAGGCCATATCTGATGCGCCAGGCAGGCAGGTCAGGACCCAGCCAGGCAAGGCCAAAGCCTCTCAGGGGGCCGCTGGGGGCGGGGCTCCAGGGGTGGGCGGGGCCCGCAGCTGCCACGCCCCTCACTGATGGGGCTTAAGAAGGTGGAACTTTCTGTCCGGGGCAGCCCCTCTCCTCCCAGCGCTGAGCCCCGGATCGCGCCCGGCATCAAGCGAGCAGGACGCGCTGCAGCTGGAGGTGAGACCGTATAGTCCCGCTATCTCTCCACCCTCTCCGCGTTCAGTGGGCGCTGTGGGCCTGGGCGGCGCGGGGCGGCCCCTCCCGGACGGAGGGGCGAGGGCGAGCGCGGTCGGAGGGGCAGGGGTCGGCGCTGGGGCGGAGGCCGCGTCTGGGTGACCTCTGCCCTGCTGTGTATCCGGAACCTTTGTAGAGGGGCACCAGGAGCAGTCCTGATGTTTGTGTAGCGGTTTCGCCCACGCGATCCCAACCCTGTGGCAGTTTATGTAGAATAGTTGCCCCCTTTTAATTTTCCCAATTCCGAGGAAGCTCAAAGAGACCTTGGCAGATTCCCAGGCTCAGGTAGTTACTTCAGTGATGGGGCAGCGCCCCAGATCTTATCCTATGCGCTGTCGCGCTGCTGGGGACAGGGGACAGAGAGGAAGGTCGTGTGGCTCCCACTGCTGGGAAGGCTGTGACCAGAAAAGACACGGTTGGAAACTTTCATGTGTTTATGTCTTTGGGAAAATGAAGTGAGTAAAACTATGGCCCCTTACCATCAAGAAATATTAATTGTGATATTATGATGTATGTATAGGATGTCATCTACGGTTCCAGGCTCATAACTGTCACAGCTCTTGTTACAATCTGTAGTTAAAACGTTGGGTGCTGCAGGCCTCAGAAAATGGAATCTCTCTCTGACCTTCTCCTGCCCTTCTTTCACCTGCCCCTTTTTCTCCCTAAGGCAGGAATCTTCCCCAGCCTTTCTGTGGTGGCGCTGACCAAAAAGAAATTCTCTGACCTATCTTATCAGATTGTATGTTTTAAGACCCCCATTTCAGAAGGGGTCCTACGCCGTACCCTGGAGAAAGGAATGCTGCCCAGAGGGGCCAAAAAGAGACCGGCCTTGCTGTGTTCCTCACTCAGTCTATTAGTATTAGATCATTTACGCTTTTTGTGGGATCACATTTCTCCACAATTGTCAATCATGCCTGTCCAATGAAGTTCAGACTCGGCACTGCAGTTGCTCCCTACTCAAATAACTTATGTATTTATAGCTGCAGTCTGAGCTCAGGATGCCTGTGTTCAGCTGCCTAACTGACATCTCCTTTTGAATTCACAGAGGCCCCTCATCCTCTGGTATTTAAACTCTTCATCTTCCAACCTGCTATCAGATCCCAATCTTTAGTCTTCTCTGCTGCTCCCTGTTTAATAAATGTCACCATCATCCATTCAATTGCCAAAATGGGAAATCTGGGCATCCCTGAGCTCCTCCTTTCCCCATACCCCATAGCCAATTGGTTACTAAGTCTCCCCAGTGTTCTCCCAAAGCAGATGTCTCTTGACTCTCTTAACTTCTCTGCCAACAAGACTCCCCGCTTCCCCACCGCAGGTTTAAGCCAAATGTCAGGTCTCCTCTGGTCTTCTATATCCTGAATCTAAATCGACTCTTTACCCACACCCACTCTGTGCCCTTCCCTCCACCCTCCAGTCCATTCTGTTCAGTAGCCACAATGAAGTGCCTCTTCAGGGCAGTCTAATCAGAATCCTCTCTCTAAGGCCCTGGAAAGGGATGGTGCCTACTACCTCCTGAGCGTCAACCTTCCCTGTTTCACTTGATCTCTGACCTGTCATGCTTAGGCCTTGCAGTTACTCTTCATGTATCAGGCATCCTGCAGTTTTGTTAGGTAATGCCTGTTCACTTCTCCTTCCTATCTTGGTTTAATCATGTCCTCAAGGAAACTTGATCTGCTGCCTAAGTGCAGGTGAAAGCTCCTCTGTTACATGCTTCTCATTGCACTTCTCTTCCGTAGCCTTTATTATTACACTTATGATTTCTCATGTATTCAGTGAGTTTTTGATTAATATCTGACTTTCCGTGAGACAGTAACTGTGACCAGGACCTGGTTTTCCTCCCCATGGTGCAGTGTATAGCATATAATAGATACTCAGCAAACATCTATTGGACCATTAAACAAATAATGAATTCTGGCTGGAGAATCCCTAGAACAGAGGGTTGCTTTTGAAATGGGCCCCGATGAATTGATGAATTATGGTTAGTCTTAGAAGTTGGAGATCTGAGTGGCCAGAGCCTTTATGACAGGAAGCAGATGCAGCTGAAAACATCCAGTTTTGTTAACATTAGAAGAGTGGAATGGGAGTAAGAATGAAAAAAAAAAGTTTGGAAATAATTCTTGAAGAGCTCTAAGGAGTTACTTATGTAATTCAGAAAGTAGACTCCTTTAAAAAAATTTTTAAGTGCTTTTATCACAAAAAAAAGCAACCAGCAGAAACTCACTATATGGGTCCTTTCCCCTCCCTTCCTCTCTCCTTTTCTGTAAGGTGAGCACCAAGGTAGGGATTTCTGAATAGTCCTCAAGATGCCACTCTCTCAGTTATTCTCAGTTGTAAAAGAGACAAAATTAGGGTTGCTTTATAAATGATGCCACAGTTTTTGAGTCTGACAGCTTAAAAAGCTTCACTGTGCTAGGTACAGATTTTAGAGTGTAGTCAAGCCAGTGGTGAGTTATTTTAGTCTTCAGAAGTTAGTGAAAAGCTAAAGAGTTCAGAGGACAAAAAATATGTTTTTTTTTTTTTTTTTTTTCCCTCTCTGAATATCAGGGAAATAAATTTTCTTTTTTGTTATTTTTGGGGACCTGGAATTTTTTTCTCAGAATGTTATAAGAGAAAGAATGATGGACTTTAAAATCAGAATTGCGTTCAAATTCTGACTGTGTCCTCTGTATATTCTTGGGCAAATTATTTCTCATCTCTGATCCTTAAGTTCTTTATCTTTACAACCTTATTAAAAAGAAAAATCTCATGTGTAAAGCTCCTAACTGCCTGGTATTCATTTTGTACATGTGCGTTTTGCTCCTTCCTTTCAAACTTCTTTTATATCTGTATTTCCAGTGTTCTTTCTCTTATTTTTACTTTATTTTCTACCCATTTACCTATCTTTAAAAATTTTTCTTCTATTCTTTCTTCTTCATTCTCCAAACTAGTTTTTTTTTTCCCCTAATGTGATATGCTGTGGACAGACTGGGAGACAATTTCATAGAATATTTTTTATTATGAAAATATTTTTACAGTAGAAGTAATTTATATAAAAAATGTTTTTTTTACTGGGCCTGGGAGTAAATGTTGGGGAAAAAATTGACCTCTAGAATGAAAATTGACCTTAGAATGCTGACGTAGTGTGAATCCTGAAATGAAAGTCTGTTGATAATTTAGATGCCTTTGTGAAATTATGAAATAACTATTCTATAATTAAGACTTTTAGAAAATTGTAACTACTTGGTGCTGATATGTGTTAAATATTTTTAGAAGATGGCTGATCCTTGGCAGGAATGCATGGATTATGCAGTAACCCTAGCAAGAAAGGCTGGAGAGGTATGAGCTAAAACTTGGTCAGCCATAACATGATGGGTATGAACAGTGTGAGATTGTCTTGTTAAATAAAATGTGTGTTTTGATTAATCTATGTTTGTTTTCATTTTACTATAGACTTTAAGTGGAATGAATAGTTCAATTTTATATCATTAAACTTTTTGTGATAACTGTTATGAATCTAAAATAAGATGTAAGATTATGTAATTTTGTACCTAGAGGTCACAACCATGAAAGGCATATTCTATAGACATGTTCGTAAAACATTTTTCAGGATATCTTTTAAGAATATCGTTTAAGAGAGATTGAATGTTTGTTTTGTTATTGCTTTTGTGATATGGGGTCTTGCTTTGTTGCCCATGCTGTTCTGGAACTCCTGGGCTGGAACAATCTTCCTGCCAGAGCCTCTCCGGTAGCTGGGACTACTGGCGTGTGACACTGCACCTGGCTTAGACTGAATATCCTAAACCATTTCTATATTTTATCTTTTTGTTTGATTTACAATTTCTTATGCCTTTTCTGTTTGCTTACAAATAAAAATCCTTCTAGGTGGTCCGTGAAGCTCTAAAAAATGAAATGAATGTTATGCTGAAAAGTTCTCCAGTTGATTTGGTAACTGCAACTGACCAAAAAGTTGAAAAAATGCTTATCTCTTCCATAAGGGAAAAATATCCATCTCACAGGTATTTCTTTATTCAATTTCAAATGATAAAGTGAAACCTAGGTTGCAGTCAATATTAGGCAAGAAGTTTGATACTAGATATAGAAAATGATTTTAACTTAAGCTGAAAAGCAATTAATGTTGAGGGTGTTGGGCAGCTCAGGCAGGAACCATGGGAGGCAGGAGGTATGCATGTAGATCACACAAGAGCCATCTCTTAGGAGGCCACTGGTGGCCTCACCCCTGACTCTGATGGTTTTGAATACTTTTAATCAGCCTTCTATCTTGACCTCATTAGCTTTAGGATTACAGATTCTGTACAGAAGCTTGTGGTTTCTGAGCTTAGGTTGTTTGCCCATCCTCAAGCTGCCAGGAAGCAGGGGAGAGGAAATATTTGGATTTCTTCATAGTAAGAGAAATGTTTAGGTGCTGGGGAGCCAACATGACAAATGTTTGTCATTGGCATCATTTCAAAGTTCATTTTATTCTCTTTATTGTAAACTTCTCTATATGGTAGAGTGGCCATAGCTTTAGTGAGTTAGAGAATCCTAATTCAGGGCTCTTTTACAGGCATGGAAATCTAGCAGAAACATTGTCATCATTTCAAAGTGTTAGCTCTGTCATTCTGTACTTCTTCCTAGTCATGCCATTGGCCATTATTGGTCTTTTTAGCCATTGAGAAGAACAAATGTTTAAAGCTGTGACTAAATATATTTCTTCCCAATAATAAGGTTTTCAGCTAAGAGAAAAAGAGAAAAGAAGATTATGATTATGTGTATTAGGACAGTTCAGTGTTAAAAAAAGGAAAGTAAACAGAAAACAGGAAAGAAGAAAACCAGTGACTCAGACACCATTTTTGGAATTTCCGTAAGATTTGTTGCATAGCATGATTTAGGAAGGCATGTACACACACAGTAGTTTGGGTGATTTGCTTTCTCATTGATTATTTAATGTTGTCTGTATTAGTCATATATTACTGCAAAGCAAATTACCCAAAAAACCTAGAGCTCTAAACAACAAACATCTATTATCTCACAGTTTCCTGGGATTACAGAATATGGGAGTAGTTTAGCTGCATGGTTCTGGCCAAGGCTCCCATGAAGTTACAGCCAAAGTGTGGTCGGGGCTGCAGTCATCCCAAGGCATGACTGGGGCTGAAGGGTCACTCACTTGTGTGATTGCTGACACACTTCAGCCCCTCAAGGATGAGGATTGTCTGTTGGCGGCTTCCCTCAGTTTCTTGCCGTGTGGGCCTCTTCACAGAGCAGCTCACAACATGGCAGCTGGCTTCTTCCAGAGCGACGGGTGGGTGGCGAAGGGAGGGAGAAGCAGAGCCAATGAGATGCAAACCACAGGGTCATTTTGTGAACTAGTCTCTAAAATTTTACACTGTCATTTCTACTTCATTGATTAGAAACAAATCGCTAAGTCTAGCTCACACTCAAGGCAAAGGATATTAGGCTCTACCTCTTGAAGGGAGGATTGTTGGAGAATGTGTGGGCTTATTTTTAAAATCACCACATTTTCTTAATGATTTCTCACATGCAGCAAACGCTCTTTTCAGGTGTATGTGTGTATGCACGAGTGCACGTGCATGTGCCTTTACTTACCCTAGAATTATATTTTAGAATTTTGAATTCTGTAATTTTTTTACATGAATTTTCTCTGGGGGGGTGGAAATAAAATAAAGCTTCCTCACCTTTATTAGTCTTTATAAAAGGAAAAAGAGCAACACTGGGAAAGTGGGGCACAGAGTTTTATGTTTTATAGTAGACCGTGTAGCTAAGGAACCGTTATGGCTTGGAAATTGTTGAAAGCAATGTAAAGTTAGGATTTGTCATTCTTCCCTTTAGTTTCATTGGTGAGGAGTCTGTGGCAGCTGGGGAAAAATGTGTCTTAACCGACAACCCCACGTGGATCATTGACCCTATTGATGGAACGACTAACTTTGTACATGGGTATGTTTTACAATTTTTAATATAATTACTGCTGGTATATTATCTGGTTGGCCTTTTAGAGCTCTCTGTTGAGGAACATATACACTTTAAAGAATTGTGTAATTTGTTTGTGCTTTTTTATTCTAAGAAAGTCTATTCAGAGTGAATAGTAGAGCAAAATGCATTATGCAGACTTCTCACCAGATGTGGAGGAGGTGAAGAACTATTAATGTGTGATCCTGTCTCATGCTGCAAAGTGCCCTATTCACCATTCTTTTTCTCACTGTGGGAGCCATGTAAAAATGGAAGCAAACAACATTGCTGCATTGAGATCAGTAAAGAAACTAAGGAGGTCGCTCCTGAAGTGTTGTCACTCCTGGATATAGAATGAGTTGAGTTGAGTTGAGGAGAGCAAACAGGGTTGAAAAGCACAGGGGTGATAGGATTGATAGACTTGGGCTTCAATTCTGGTGTTTTTTTATTGTGACCTTGGGCAAGTTAGTTAATCTTTCTAAGCCTCAGTTTTAAAAAATGTATAAAATGGTCATACTAATGGCACCTGCCTCATAGAATTGTTTGTTGTTGGGACTCAATGATTAGTACATTTATATAGGATTTAGCATAGTGCCTGGCACAGAGTAAAGTATATTATAACTCAGTATATTACCACTAGAAGAAAGCCTGATGGAATTGCCCGCGAAAGTTATACGAGCAGCCTGGTTTGGTGGGAGTACACATCGATGTTACATTTGAAGTTGCCATGTAGTTGTACACATCTGTACTACATACATATAGAACCATTAAAGTCTATAAAGTTAAGATCTAGAATCTATATGTGATAGAAATGATGTATCTTTTAGATCGGAAAAGATGCTAATGACATATTATAATGCAAGAAAAGAAGATTGTATACTACAGTGTGTACAGTATGATCCTATTTTTGTTAAAATAAAAACTAATATTTAAAAGTTTTTATTTTCAACAGTTGCGTGGAACCTGTTTTGTCTATTTTCTTCATCTTTATTCTCTTTTGAGTCAGAAATTACACCTCTGTGTTCAAACTGTCATGCAGCCCGTTTACTTTGCAGATGTCAAGCTCCAGGTTTCGAGTTGGAGTAGAGACAAGTAACAACAATTTATTCTGCACAGTGCAGTACTTGTGTCTATCAATGGTTCAGGCTGTGGGAAAGTGAACAAAAATAATCTTTTCTTTTTAACCACAATCAATTTAAAAGTTTTTAAAAATGTATTTTTATTTTTTGGAGAAATATATTTACGTAGTTACTATATTTCTTGCATTTGGCATTCTGAAGATATAAAATGGCATGAAGTACAAGGCGCTTTTCCCACTTCTGTCCCCAGTTTCCCGGATCCGTCTCTGGAGGTGACCATTGTTATCAGTTTCATGTGAATTCTTTCAGGGATGTTTCATGCCCGTAGAAGCATCTGTATGTATGTATTTATGTATATATAATACCGCTCGTTTCTCTTCTATTTACACAAAGGATTGCATACTGTATACACTGTTCTGTGTCTTACATTTTTGCAGGAGGAGGGATGAGACTTTTTATATGAAACATTTTGTAAGCACTTACCTTATGAAAAGATGAGTTTTATTAATTTTATTAAAAATAAGTTATATGCTGGTAAATTTGTTTTTTGTCTTTCTTTTAAGATTTCCTTTTGTAGCTGTTTCAATTGGCTTTGTTATAAATAAAAAGGTATGTTGTTTTAAATGTATGGTTGATAAAGGCCTTGCTCTAATTTTCTGAGCAAGAGAAAATATGTCTTCTTAATAAATTCAGAATGTCTCTGTATGCAATTTATAAAATGTATTATTTTGAATATAAGCTACAGGAAAGACTGTTAACATTTTCTTGATATATTTTTAGTGAAAAAAATGAATGTTTTTTGAGAATCAGGAGTTTTAAGGAGAAAATATACACAAGTAACTGAAATACAATTCAATATTTAGTCACCATTATATGTGTGGAAGAGTCAGATATGATAGGAGTTGATGTGTGATCTAAAATGTTTGAGAAAGGAATGCTTTAATAGGTGTCGATGAAGAGAGATATTCAGAGACCAGGAAGTAGTAGGGGCCAAAGCATGGTTGGAAAATGCAGAGTATATTTAGGAACCTAAACATTACTGAATACACATGTCTAAGTAACATTCATAGCCATTGCATTTTCTTGCTGTTTGGCTATTTGGTTGGTCAAACAGTGATGGATGTTTACTAATATCTTACTACCTGTCTTCAAGGAACTTGTGATATGTTTGATCAATATATACACAAAACTATTAAGACATTTCTAAAAATCAAAACACAAACTAATACAAATAAAAGCTTAGCCACAGGGTTGCATAAATCAGTGAAAACATCCAAAAGGAGCTAAGTAAGCATTTTGTATATAATGAGCCCTGGGCTAGGTGCTGTTCCTGTCATTGAACTCACAGTTCAGTGAAGAGTTAGATGTATGAACAGGTAAAAATAATATGTGGTGGAACCATGAAAAAAATATACTTTGAGAACACAGGTTGTAATCAATTCTGCCAAGTGTGAGTTGGGGAAATCTTCATAACAGAAGGGGTCTTAGAAGTTGGTCATGTGAGCTGGCACTTAGAAAATTAGGGATTTGCCAGATCAAAAAGAAAAGGAAAGCATTTTAATCAGAAAGAACAGCTTGGAGAAGTTGAAAAGCATCATGTGTATGGGGAACATTGAGATGCTCATCGAGGGGAAACACTGGAAGTGGCCAGAGCAGAAGTTGATCAGTTTAGTTGTGGCCTTACTATAAGAGACAACAGGAAAATTTAGTTTTTGTTTCTTAGTAGGAAACCAGTAGAGTTCTTAAAGTGAAAAGCGACAGATAATTATAGCAAGGTAGAGATTATATTGGGAAGTGGGAGATTCTGAACTAAGATGAGGCAGTGAGAATAGCCAAGAAATGCCAAAATTGGGATGTGTTTTTAAGATAAAATTTGAAAGAGGAGATTTGTGGGAAGGAATAGGAGGTGACCAGGCAATGAGTGATTTTGACCTCTTTGAGGCTTCTCCAAGACTAGGTTCTGAAGTGTAGACTCTTTCCTGTGATGATGATGATGGGTTGATGGGACCCAAAATTATAGGTGATAGTGGAATTTGTGGGCTGGAAAGGACCAACCTGTAAGAATATGAAGAGCTAAGGGGGAAATGGAAGCAATGGAAGAAGGAAAAAAGCCTGAGATGCACAACTGTTAAGGGTGGGGCCTTCTAAAATAATGACACAGAGATGGATTAATGAGCCAGGGAGAACTAAGAGAGTAATGCCAGAAACCTGGAGGTACCCAATTAAGTGCTGAAGAAGTGCTGACGACGGCCAGCTGTCTCCAATTCTTCAGACGAGGCACCTGTTCAGGAAGAGTTCATTGATGTTCTCTGTGTGGGAGTTTCAGAAGAATGAGTGATTGGGCCAGAAGCCAAAATGGGATGTATTAAGAGGAGAATAGGAGATGCAAAGTGTGGACTGCTGTTTGCCAGTGGAGGGAAAAGGAGAGGATACCATTTTGAGGGTTTTGTAAGGGAGGGAGAGACTTGCTGAGAAAGTACCAGAAGAAAAATCCAAGGGGAGCGGGATCAGTTGATGGAGCAGTTTATCAGAGAATATATGAGCACAGGAATCAGAACACTGTTCACCTTAGAAAATAGGAAAGATCTGTCTTCATCTGAGGCAGGAGGGAGAGAGGTAAAGTGGGTGCTCTTATTTAAGTCTGGACATGGATGGGAGGGGAGTCAAGGATTTCAGGAGTGATGACCTCTTGGTCTGATTAGGCTGGAAATGTATTGATTTAATGATGAAAAATACTCAGGTTTGGTAAAGAAAACTTGTTTTTCTTCTGCAGATAGAATTTGGAGTTGTATACAGTTGTGTGGAAGATAAGATGTACTCTGCCAGGAAAGGAAAAGGAGCCTTTTGTAATGGTCAGAAACTACAGGTTTCACAACAAGAAGGTAGGTTTAGTCTCCAATTTTTGGTGCAGTTGATATTGTGTGCTCCTATTTGATTGTTCTTAATTTCCCTTATGGAGTTTTCCGAGTGTTAACTAATTCATAAATTATGTTTATTTTCTCTTTATTCTTTTGTTTCGACTTGTATTTTGAATATGGAGTGGAAGCAGGAAAAGCAAATGCAATTGAGCAAACACTTCAGGCTCAACATTGTGTTGGGTGGTGGAGAGAGGAAGATGATGAAGACTGGCTTCCCACCCTAGTGGAGTTCATAGTTTATTTGTTTAGCCACTGCCTCTCAGATTCTTCACAGAATTCCTCTGATCTGATGCCTTTGGGATATACTAAATTGGGGGAAAAAAGTGCTTTAATGCTGGGAATCACTAAAAATGACACATATTCATTTTTCGTGAATTGGATGATTGACATTTTAAGTCGTCTTTTTCTGTGACAGCTGTCGACCTGTCAGCTATTGGTCAGGCAAAATCAATATAAATAGTTTGTTTGGGCCAAGGTTGAGGACTGAAACCCTGGACACATTTCTAGGTTGCCTTGGAGAGTGCTACAGAAAATAAAGGAGAGGCTCAAGGTTTTAAAGAAAAAAAGATGAATCAGAAGAGGGGGTGATTACAAAAGTTGTTCTTCAGGAATATTCATTGGTTTACAGAAATAACATTGGTTAGTGATTGGCTATACATTGTTAAACCATAGAGCACATGTCATTTTTTTGGCTACTTGGCGTCAGTTAGTCTAGAGCCCGCATAGCAAGTGCCTTCAAGACATAATTATTTAGCTCAAGGGGAGTGAGACGTGACTGCTGTTATATTTTAAATGCCTCTCTGAGCCTGATAATTTAAAGGGGTTTGAATTCCTCAGATAAAAAGTGTTTGGTTTTTTTTTTCTTTCTCAAGGCTGATTGACATTTTGAGTTACCTTTCTTCCGTAAACCACATCCAACATTTTCCACAGTTTGCACTTTCAGATTCTTTTAAGTGCAGCAAGAACTTAAAGATGTTTGCAAAACAACCTGAGTACAGAATCTTTCTAGACTTTTATATTTTTCCCCTCTATCAAACACATAATTTCAGAGCAGATTTTTAGTTCATTTCCTTTTTATTGAATTCTAAGACCTCAAGGATTGGATGATGCATCCTAATTTTTGAGATGTTAATGTCAAAAAATGTGCATCTTAGCACTGAAGGAATGTGTTAGCTTTCATAGACACAACTCTTTCCCTTTGCATAATCATTCTTCACTTTATATATTAAATTAAATTGTACAGCTATTAGATGTAGGACAACAGTTATAACCATGCCGGGAACAAACACAGCTGGTGACCACACATCTCAGCTGGTGGGAGGAGATAAAATGTGGGAAGTGTTGAGTGTGTCCTGAGCTTCAGTCAGGACACAGTTTCAGAGGGGAGTGGAAAGCACGGGATGATCTCCTGACATAGTAAATGGAAGTCAGATAAGACCTACTATGTAATCATGTAATGTTAACTTTTTTTTAAAATTTCAAATCTCTATATAAATTCTTTATTGAATTTAATTTCCAATTTCTACTCCTTTTATATTTAAGATATTTGCTTATTTCCCACTGAAGGCATCATGCATGCAGGCAAATTGGTTACATTCTGCACTCTTAGGGGAATGGTCTTGAAGTTGGACTCTTTGATGCTTATAGAGACCATCACTTGGGGATAATATATTTATCAGTATTTTGATATTTAAAGGCTTAGAAACAAATTTGATAAAACTAGGGTAAAGGATAAAAATGTCCTATTTTATTCTGAATTACAAGTGTTAATTTTTTCCTAGAATTCTAATTATTAAAATCTAGGGATTATTTAAAATTTTTTTTTTTTTTAATTTTTAGATATTACCAAATCACTCTTGATAACTGAGTTGGGCTCTTCCAGAACACCAGAGATTGTAAGAACTATTCTTTCTAATATGGAAAAACTTTTTTGCATTCCTATTCATGGGTAAGCTCTTTTTATTTCCCACCTGAAGTTTCAGATCATTTAACGTTTTAAAGGAATGATTTTGCCTTTAGAAATGAGATTTTTATTAATAGACATGGGATAAGTAACATAATTCTAATTTTGTAATGTCACTTAGAAAACTTTTTATTTGAAAACAATTTCAAACATAACAAAACATTGTGGAAATAAAGTAGTAGAAGAACAACAGGATGACCTTTACTCAGCTTCACCTATTGTGAATGGTTTAGTCCGTGTACTTTACTGTTATATTATTCTCCGTCACTTGTGTGTGTGCTCTCCGCTCTCGCTCTTGCTCTCACTCTGCATATGTGTGTGGGCATACATACATTTTTACCCCTGAACCATTTTAGACTAACTTAAATACATCATGACTCTTTAAGAATAAGGATATTCTCTTCCATAACCATGGTACAATTGACTTTATAAATATACTTCTCATCAAAGCTACCATCCACATTCAGGTTTGTCACTTGATTTAGTAATGTCTTTTATAGCATTTTCCTTCCTCAAGTGCAGGACTCAGTCTAGGGGCAGCATTACATTTAGTAGTTGTGTCCCTTTAGCCTCCTTTAATCTGGAACATTTCCACAGCCTAAGACATTGCTAACTTCCTTTAAGTTTTCCAGTTATTTGCATAGCAGTCTACAAGGTAGACTCTTACAAATAATTTCTGGCTCCTCTTTATTGGTAGTTATTTTTCCCTTGTCACTTCTTATTTTGTATATTTGTGCTTTTTTTCTTTGCTCACTTTTTTGGTCTTGAGTAAATTACCTAGTGGTTTGTCTATTTTGTTTATTTTTTCAAAGAAACAGGATTTTGACTTATTAATTTTACCTACTTTTTCTTCTTCTCTGCGCTATTATTTTCATCCTTGTGATTTCTTTTGGTTCACTTTGTTGTCTTTTTTTTCCTTTTTCAGTAGAAAATTTATTTTAATTCTTTGACATTTATTGAGTATTTAGGCTATGAAAATTTTCATCTGATCACTGCTTTCAGTGTATCCCATAGATTCTGATATGTATTGTTTTCATCATAATTCTTTTTCATAAATTCTGTAATTTGTTTGAATTTCTGCTTTTACTCAAGAGTAGAATTCCTAAATTTTTACAAGAAGATTGTTTTATTCTCTTTTCTGTTGCTCATAACAGAATACCCAAAACTGGGTAATACATAAAGAAAAATAATGTATTTCTTACAGTGTGGAGGCTGAGAAGTCCAAGGTTGAGGGGGAGCATCTGGTGAGGGCCTTCTTGCTGGGGGGACTCTATGCAGAGTCCCAAGGAGGTGCAGGGCATCACATGATGAGGGGGCTCAGTGTGCTAGTGCAGGTTTCTCTTCCTTTTCTTATAAAGCCACCTGTCCCACTCCCGTGATAACCCATTAACCTATTAATCTATGAATGGATTAATCCATTCATGAAGGCACAGCCCTCATGACCCACTCACCTCTTAAAGGTTCCCTATCAATACTGCTACACTGGGGATTAACTTTCAGCATGAGTTTTGGAGAGGATGTACATTCAAGCCATAGCATTTAACCCTGGCCACCCAAACTCATGTTTTTCTTACGAATACATTCACTCGATACCCATAGTCCCAAAGTCTTAACTCATTGTAACACCAACTCAAAAATCCAAAGTCCAGATCAAAACAAGTTATCAATTTCCAAGATATAATAATAGTGGTAGACACGTAAGACAGGCATTCCTATTCTAAAAGGGAGAATTGGCAAAAAGAAAGAACTAGCAAGTCCCAAGCAAGTTTGAAACCCAGCAGGACAGACATTAAATCTTAAAGCTGGAGAATAATTTCTTTTACCTCCATGTGCCACCTCTTTGACACATTGGGGTGGGGATTGGGCCCGAAGGCCTCAGGCAGCTCTGCCCCTATGGCTTTTCTGTCTGTAGCCCACATGACTATTCATATGGGTTGTAGTCAGGTTCCTGAAGCTTCCCAGGCATACCTTACATGCTGCTGGTGACTTCATAGTTCTGGGATACTGGTGGTGGTCCTGCTTCCACTGCTCCACTAGGTATGGCCCTAGTGGGACTCTGTGGAGGCCTCACTTCCATGGCTCTACTAGGCATTGCACTGGTAGGGACTCTCCTCGTCAGCGCCAACACCACATTCTTGCTCCACATTGCTGAGGTGGGGGCTCTCAGCAGTGGCTCTGGCCCTATGACAAATTTCTGCCTGGGCACTTAGGCTTTCAGTCACATTCTCTGAATCTGAGTGGAGTCTGCCAAGCCTCCACAGCTGTTGCTTTCTGCAAACCCGATGAATTAGCATCATGTGGATGCTGCCAAGGTTTATGACTTGTCACTGCTAGAGCTGTGGCATGAGCCATACCTAGGGTCATTTGAACAGGGCAAGAGATGCCACAGAGTGGACTGGGTTGCAGAGAGCAGAGTCCCAAAATGGCCTTGGGAAGCCAACAGTGGAGAGTGTCGCAGGACTGTTGCCTAGAACCATTCTGCCCTCCTGGGCCTCTGGGCCTGTGATGGGAGGGGCAGCATGGAAGATCACTGAAATGCCTTTGGCCCCTTTCTCTTATTGTCTGGAGAAATAGCACCTGGCTGCCTTCTATCTGTGCTGATCTGTTTAGCAAACGGTTGCTGGGTTACCCCCTTGGTTTCCCTTTTGACTCCTTGTGATGCCTCTGGGAGGGAGTGGGCCCCCATGGCCTCAGCAGCCCTACCCCTATGGCTTTGCTGGTTGTAGCCCACATAGTTGCTGGTATGGGTTGGAGTCCTGTGCCTGAAGCTTTTCCAGAGGTATGTTGCATGCTGCTGGTAACCACACAGTTCTGAGGGCCTGGTGGTGGTCCCGCTCCCATGGCTCCACTAGGCATTGCCCTGATGGGGATTCTCTGTGTCAGCTCCAATCCCACATTTTGCTATTGGCTCTGCCCTGGGACAAGTCTCTGTCTGGGCTCCCAGGCTTTTGAGGACATCCTTTGAAATCTGAGTAGAGGCTGCCAAGCCTCCATAGTTCTTGCTTTCCAAAAGCCTGTAGAATTAGTATCATATAGATGCTGCCAAGGTTTATGACTTATACCTTCTAGAGCTGTGGCATGAGTCACACCTAGAGTCACTTGACCTTGGCTGGAGTATCTGTGGAACAGCTGGGGTGCAAGGAGCACAGTCCAGAATTGTGCTGGGCAGCCTACCATGAAGAGTGCCCTGGGCCTGTCCTCTACAACCCTTTTGCCCTCCTAGGCCTCTGGGAGGGGCCTAGGAGGCCTGTGATGGGAGGGGCAGCCTTGAAGATCTCTGAAAATGCCTTTGGGGTCTTTCTTCCATTGTCTTGAGAAATAGCACATGGCTCCCTTTTATCTGAGCTAATTTGTTTAGCAAAGGATTGGTAGGCTAACTCTTGGTTTTCCCTCCGGGACACACTTTGCACTCCCTATGTGGCCTGGCTGAGAGTTTTCCAAATCTTTCTGCTCTGCTTCACTTTGAATTATAAATTCTGTCTTTATATTATTCCTTTGCTCTTGAATCTCAACATAAGTGGCCAAAAGTAACCATGCAGCTCTTTTTATATTTTGCTTAGAAATTTCTTCTGCTAGATACCCTTGTTCATCACTCTCAAGTTTGGCCTTCCTAGAAGCCCTCAGGCATAGACACAGTTCAGCCAATTTCTTTGTCAGTTTATAACATGAATGGCCTTTACTTTATATTCCAGTACTTTGTTCCTCAGTTCCATCTGAGACGATGTCAGAATGGCCATTACTGTCTGTATTTCTGTCAGCATTCTGGTCATAACCACTTAACCAATCTCTGTGGAATTCCAAACTTTCCCTAGTTTTCTTGTCTTCTAAGCCCTTACCAGAATCTCTATTTGTGTTCCATTCAAGGGATTTCAGCCTTTTTTTTAGCCTGCTCCTCCAAATTCCTTTAGTGTCTTCCAGTTACCCAGTTCCAAAGCTGCTTCCACATTTTCAGATATTCCTTTTTAGCCATGCCCCACTCCCATGATAACCCATTAATCTACTAATCCATGAATGCATGAATGGGTCAATCCATCTGTAAGGCAAACCCCTCAACCCAATCACCCCATAAAGACCCTACCCCTAAATACTGCCACATTGGAGATTAAGTTTCAACATGAGTTTCAGAAGGGACAAACATACAAACTCTAACAGAGGACTTTTATTAAAATTTCATTTTTAATCTGTAGTTTTATTGCATTGCAATAATTCTTTATGGGACATACTGCTGTTTTCTTTGTGCCCTAGTCTGTGGTCAATTTTTGTAAAAGTTCCATATGCACTGAAAAAAAAAGTATATTCTTTATTTTCAGGGTATCCTGGTCAATATACAGACAAAAGATCTCTCTTATTTTATTGAGGTGTTTTTTTTTTTTTTTTTTTGTCTATTTTCCCTGTCTCATACTGAGAGTGACATGTTAGATTCTTCTGTGTTTCTCTGTATTTCTTCTTGCAACTCTTATAGCTTTTATATTATATAGGTGGAAGCTATGTTCTCTGATGCCTATTCATAATAGTTACAACTTTATTGTGTAATTTCACATTATAGAGTATTATTTGTCTTTTTTTATGTGATTTTGCTTGAAGTCTACTTTGAAATCAGAATTGAAATTTCTGCTTTCTTATTGTTCCTATTTGTCTGGTAAATTTTCATCCATTCCTTTATTTTTATCCCTTGGAATCACTGCATTTTAAGTGTGTCTCTTGTATATAACACAGCATTGAGTTTCACTTTATAAGTTAATTTTATTTTATTTTTTTTTTTGAGACAGAGTCTCACTCTGTTGCCCAGGCTAGAGTGAGTGCCGTGGCGTCAGCCTAGCTCACAGCAACTTCAAACTCCTGAGCTCAAGGGATCCTCCTGTCTCAGCCTCCCGAGTAGCTGGGACTACAGGCATGCACCACCATGCCCGGCTAATTTTTTTCTATATATATTTTTAGCTGTCCGTATAATTTCTTTCTATTTTTAGTAGAGATGGGGTCTCGCTTTTGCTCAGGCTGGTCTCGAACTCCTGAGCTCAAACGATCCGCCCACCTCGGCCTCCCAGAGTGCTAGGATTACAGGCGTGAGCCACCGCGCCCGGCCTATAAGTTAATTTTAAATCCTTCTTAAAAAATTGACAAGTTAGGTCTATTGATTTATTGATATGGCTGTTTTGTTGGGTCTCAATTCTATTGTATTATCTTATGTTGTAATTACTATGTGTATTATATATCAAGCTAAAGTAATTGAAAGGATCAGAATCCAGTTTTAAAGAGTTTATTCAAGTGAAAAACTAGACATTAGCCATCTGGGAAACACAGACTCCGGAGAAATGGGGTCAACTCTCTGAAGTTAAAAGTTAATGTCTTGCTTATATAGGCAGAAAACAAATTTAATAGCATTATAACTTTTTTTTAATACAAGACTGATTGATGAATTACAATAATTTAATTAATTATAGTTTGTTTTCCTTTCAGCTTATTTTCATTTCCTGTCCAATTTAAAAGAGTATATATAACATTCCATCTTAGACAATGTGATAGTCATGAAGTCTTTTTTGTGAGAGAAGAAAGAGGGAAGTTAATCTATGATTAAGATCAAGAGTGAAGAGGGAAGGGACTCTTTCCTGTTGCCCTTTATCCAATTACAATATTTCACAAAACAATATAGTTAAGGAAGAAGGCTAATCTTGGATTTTGGATTACTTATTTTCATGTGTATATAGTTACTGAGTTACTGTGTTTATTTGACATGCCTTCTCTCTTTTTTAAAAAAAATTCTTTTTGTATTTATGAAATGTTAAATTTTATTCTAGCAGTTTTATTTTGTATAAAAACTTTTATAGTGCCTTTATTACTCTTCTTAACCATTTGCTATCTGTAAAAGTTCCAGAATTTTCTGGCTTCCACCTCTTGCCAGTATAGCAGTCAATGACTTTATTCTCCTTTTCCCTTTTTCTCTCTTTTTATTCCATTTTTAAAGTTACACACTTTCCACTTGGTTAGAGCATGTCATTTGTACATATTCTTCAACCCATGATCCTGATCCTACCCTTTGATCTTAGTTCATTTGACTTTATAAAATGCTCACAGTCTTTTTGTACGGTGTTCTACTTACCTCCTAATGGGAGGAAGCTCATCCTCTAGTAGATTCCTTGGGGAGGGCACATGTTCACAGTGTTCCCTGAGTTTGGGAATATTCCAGTCTATTTTTCTGTGGCCTTGAGACATGAAGGGCAGCTTTGCTGGATAAAATATCCTTAATAAAAGAAAGTATAAATTTCTTGAAAATGCTACTTCACTGTTGCCTTTCTTTGTATATTGCTTTTGGGAAATCTGATGCCACTAGTTATCTTGGCCTTTACATTATTTCATCTTTTACTTGGAGCTCTTTTTTCACCCTTAATCTTTGGCTAGTAGTTTTGTAAGAATATATCTAGAATTTCTCAGTCTGGGTCAATGTTCTGTTTCAATGTGTAGATTCATGTAGTTTTTATTTCCAGAAAGCTTTCTTGAGATATAATTTTAAATATCAGTGCACTTCTGTTATCATTTTCTTCTTCAGAGATACAAATAGTAAGGTTCCACTTTCTTGTGTCTTCCATTTCAGTCTCTTTCTCTCCCTTTTCATTTCTTTCTTTTCTTGCTTTTCCTCATTCATTTTTATTAAGTTTTCTTTTGCATCTCATTTTTGGTTCTGTAATTTATTCTTCATGCCTGATGTATTTTCATTATTTTTTCCCCTTTTTTTTCTTGAGTTCGTTAATTGTGTTTTATTTTTTGTCAATTTCTCCTCCTAGTTTCTATATTTCTGACTTACATTTTTTTCCATATTCACAAGTATTTGGGGATATTTAATGCAGATTGTATTGATCTTTCAGTTTTTTTCTGCTTCATTTTTTGTAGGGGGGAGAATTTATAGCAAAAAACCAAGAACATTTTTATTAGCAATGCCTGATGTTTTGCAATCATTTTCCGTGGATATAGTCTGCTTTTTTCTATTTCTATTCATTCTGTGATCAGGGTTCCTGTTTTATCAGGTCTGCCCTTCTGTGCAGTTTCTTTTAGGAATATCTGTTAAGTGGTGGTAGTAGGTGGGGTCGTCTTGTCTTGTTTCTCGTTCATTTCTGCAGGATCCTTAATTTCTCACTCTTACTTTCCACTTTTCCTTCACTTTTTATCTCCCAGAGGTACCCCCTCTTTTATCTTATCTGATTCTCCTCCAGAGTCACAGCTTCCCTGAGGCAGCCTGGTCAGGTTCTGCATGTTTTCCAGCCTGGACTATGAATTACCAAGTCCTGATCTGTGTTCAGTATTTTTGTATATATTGTTTTGCTTGCTTTGTCTGAGGGTAGTTCTGTCTAGGTTCCCTGTGTGCCCTCTCTGGTCCTCTCTGCTCTTTGTAACAAAGTCTTTTCTGCCTCTTCATCCCCACTCTCTGTATCCACAGGCTTGCAGTGCTCTGTTAGAATTTGTTTGTTTGTTTGCCTTTCCTTCTGCCTACAGGGAGTTTGAGAGTTCCTGTTTTCTATTTCCTAGAAATGCTGAAGGAAGGGGTCCTGTGTGTTTTATTTGCCCTCCTTGTTGATTTTTTTTTTCAGGAGGGTCATGGGGAGTTTCAAAATCAGAATGCCACTATAATGCTCCAAACCTCAGAATCCTTCTATAATGACAGTTTTAAAAGTGAAGAAATTAAAAGCAAAGACTTATCCTTACATTTATCTTTAAATTTTTAAGAGAAGCTAGAGGTTTGAGGTCCTTAACTTTAGAATAGTTAATGCTATATTAAATAGCATTTCTCTGACCTTTAGTGTAGTTGTTTGCATGAAAAATTATAATAAAAAGCTGTTGACTAACAACAGATTTTTATGATTTCGTTTTATTGCCAACTGTTCCTTTTTCCTTCTGAACATATCACTGAGCTATAAGACTCCAGAACTGATCAAAGATTATCTGATAAATTGGCCTCAATTTGTAGATGAGTTAACTGAGGTTCAGAGAGGTGCAGTGGCTGCCTGAGATCACATAGCTAGATGGAGATATGACTAGAACCCTAGCTTCCAGATCATTTCTCTTTCTCTAATGTTAGGAGAGAAAGAAAGAGACTCCCCCTCTTTTAGGAGTCAGGACCTTCACAGTACAGTTTGACCTTTGTACAAACTGATTATGGGCTGTAAACGTGTGGTCTATTTAATAATGAGTAAAGTAAAAGAGAGAGTTGCTGTCAAGTAGCTGTAGAACCTCCCAGAATGATGTCCTTGTGGGAAGAGCAATGCAGGTACAGTGTGCTGTTTTGAAGCAAGGACTTTAGCCATGGGCAATAAAAAGGTTGTGTTAGCCATAAAAGAGCTGCCGGTGGTTTAATACTTTAACCTTTCATTTTGCTATTGGCTGAAGCAGAATGTAATTTATACTTCAGGATTTTTAAAGAAATATATCTAGGAAAATATTACCAAGGAGAAGCACTGACTTATTGATTTCTTCGGTGATATTTTTCATTGCTCTGATTCTTCAGTTTTAGTCACTTAGTAAGGGTAGAAATTGTAAGGATGCCATTTTTCCCCTTGTACTTATTCTGTATCTGGTGCAGAGAGACCTTGACACTATGTAAATATCAAACTCTCACCCACTAATTTTAGCATTTATTGATGATTTTCTTCCCGAATCAGCTATTATTATAATTGCTATCAATTAGCACCCATATTTATCTCAGCTTGGTGTATTTGCAAGGAAGAGGTGCTATGAGAAAGCAAACCTGAAGTGATCTTCCAAGGGAGGCCTAGGTGTCTGCAGAGCCCAGGCCTGCTGTTACTGCTGAGGCACACCCAGCTGGAAATGACCAGTATCACGATATTTTAAACCTCTTGGAGAGTATCTGCTTTATGTTATGTGTGTATGTGAATAAAATAACATAAGTTGTAATGCCTGAGTTAGACAAAGAGGAATATACTTAATGCCGTTATAGTTGAATTATAGTATTTTCTTCATTGTTTTTTCCTGAAAAATCATTGTTTAATATTTCTCTTATTAAATTATTGCTTTGTAAGGGTTAGTTTTGTGATTTATATCATACACCATGATAATGACACTTTATTTTTTAATTAGATACCACCTTTTTTTAAAACATTTGTCCTCTAGATTGGTTCAAGTCATCTCAATCAACATTCAAATTGAAGTTAATTCTTTGGCAACTAAATAGTAAAAATAATCCTTATTTTAAAGGATTGTTGTTTTGCTATCTCAATTTTTTTTTTTATTTATATAAGTTTATGTGGTACAAGTGCAGTTTGTCACATATACAGTGGGTCAAGTCATGGCTTTTAGTGTATTCATCACCTGAATATCATACTTCATACCCATTATACAATTTCTCATCATGCAACGCCCCTACCACTCCCTTGCCCTTCGGAGTCTCCGTTGTCTAACCTTCCACTCTCTCTGTCCATGTGTACACTTTTCTATAGCACCCACTAATGAGTGAGAACATGTAATATTTGTCTTTCTGTGTCTGGCTTCCATCCATGTTGCTGCAAACAACATGATTTTATTCTTTTTTATGGCCAAATAATATTGCATTGCGTATATTTACCACATTTTCCTTATTCATTCATCCATTGATTGACACTTAGATTGATTCCCTACCTTTGCTATTGTGAATAGTTCTGTTACAAACATAAGAGTGCAGATATCCCTTTGATATATTGATTTCTGTTTCTTTGAGTAGATACCCAGTAGTAGGATTGCTGGAGCAAGTGGTAGTTCAATATTTTTGTTCTTTGAGAAGTCTCTATACTATTTTCCATGGAGATTATACTAATTTACCTTCCCACTGACAGTGTAGAAGCATTGCCTTTTCTCTGTATCCTCACCAACACCTGTCATTTTATTTATTTAATTTTTGAGACAGGATTGCACTCTCTTGCCTAGGCTAGAGTGCAGTGATGTCATCATAGCTCACTGCAACCTCAAACTCCTGGGCTCAAGTGATCCTCCCACCTCAGCCTCCCAAGTAGCTGGGACTGCAGGCACATGCAACCAGGCCTGGCTAAATTTTTTATTTTTTGTAGAGACAGGGCCTCACCATGTTGCCCAGGCTGGTCTTGAACTCCTGGGCTTCCAGAGATTCTTCCTGCCTTGGCCTCCCAAAGTGCTAGGGTTACAAACATGACACACTTATTTTTGATTTAATGTCTGTTTTATTTGATATAAATATAGCTACTCTTGCTCACTTTTGGTTTCCAGTTGCATGGAATATCTTTTTCCACTCCTTTAATTTCAGTCTATATATATATTTACAAGTAGGGTGAGTTTCTTCCAAGTAGCATATAGTTAAATCATAGCTTTTTTTACTCCATTCAGCAAATTTATATCTTTTAAGTGGAGCATTTAGCCCATTTATATTCAAGGTTAATATTGATATGTGATATTTTGTTCTTGTCATATTAATTTTCTAGTTGTTTTATAAATTCTTTGTTTCTGTTTCTTTGCCTTTGTGGTTTGGTAGAATTCTGTAGTGGCACCATTTGATTTCTTTCCCTTTCTCCTTTGTGTGTTTGCTTTACTAGTGAGTTTTACACTTTGTGTGTTTTCATGCCGGTGGATATTGTTCATTCGCTTCCAGTTTAGGATTTCTTTGAGCAATTTTTGTAGGACTAGTATTATGGTAACAAATTCTCTCAGCATTTGCTTGTCTGGGAGTAACTTTATTTCTCCTTCCTTTATGAAAGATAATTTTGCTGGATATATTATTCTTGCATGACAGTTTTGCTCTTTTAACATTTCAAATATCATCCATTCTCTTCTTGCCTGTAAGGTTTCTGCTGAGAAATCTGTTGTTAGTGTGATGGAGTTTCCTTTATAAGTGAGAAGACACTTTTCTCTTGCTGTTTTTAAGATTTGCTATTTATCTTTGACTTTAGGCAAGTCTGATTATAATGTGCTGTGGTGAACTCCGTTTTGCATTGTTTTGACAGGGGAATTGCTGAGCTTCCTGGATCTGAATGTCTATTAATAAATTTCTTTCTAGACTTGGAAAATTTTCATGTATTATTTTGTGAAATAGGTTTTCTAAGCCTTTTAATCTCTCTTTTTTCTTAAGAATATCAGTAATTTGTAAGTTCGGTCTTTCTTTATAGTCCCCAGTGTCTTCAAAGCTTTGTTCTTTTTATTCTTTTTTTCTTTATTTTTGTCTGATTGGATTATTTTGAAAGGCTTATCTTCAAGTTCTGAAATTCTTTCTTTTGCTTGGTCTAGTGCATTGTTGAAGCTTTTAAATATATTTTGTATTTGTTTCAATTAATTTTTCAGTTCCAGAATTTCTGATTGGAGGTTGTTTTGAATATGTATCATCTTGGTAAATCTGTTGTTCATATCCTGAATTAATTTTCTGAGCTCTTTGTATCAGTTTTTAAATTTCTCTTGCATCTCATTGACCTTGTTTAAAAATCAATATTTTTAATTTTTTTTTTTTTTTGGTTTTAAGGATTTCTTTTCATTAGGATCTATTGCTGGAGAATTTTTGTCTTTGTTTTTGGAAGTCACAATTCCTAGCTTTTTCATGCTTCCTGTGTCTTTACATTGGTTTCTGTGCATCTGATGTAAGAGTTGCTTCTTTTTATTTTTGAATTTATTATCATTGGTTGGGAATTTTTTCTTGAAGGTGTAACTATGATGTTGGTTGAGTCAGTCCTTCTGTCTTTGCTTTTAGGTGTCTGTAGTAGTGAAGACTCTGTATGATTTCTTTGGCTATAAATAGCCTTAGTGGCATCTGTGGAATCCTCAGTGTGTTAGGGTATAGCTACTGGTAGAGGCTGTGGTGAAGCTGTCTGCAGACTGGAATGCCAGATGGGCCCATCTTCAGGTTTCAGTGGTAGGGGTGGAGGGCTAAATGTATCTATCCTTGTAACCTAAGGCAGCTTATGCTGGCATCTGTGTTCGAGGGTCTAAGCAGACTGAATCTTGGGGCTCTAGGTGTCTTTCTTGGGTGCCAGTTATAGTAGTAGTATACTGAGCAGGTGGGTGGGCTCTCAAGCTCCTGGGCAGCCAGGGTGGTGTAGACAATGGCAGTAGCAGTGGTGGTGAGATGCTCTTATAGTTCCTGTGCTCCTGTGTTGGCAGTGGTTGCAATGGGTTGTACAAGCTAGCCTCCAGTCCGGAAGGTGATATTTGCAGGTAGGAGCCAGCTGAGGTTGTAGCACTGGGTTGTTTATGTCTGACCTCTGACCCCTGGGAGAAGTGCTCAGATCTCCCCAGTGGTGGATAGGGTTGTGAAACCCTCAGGACCAAGCAGCCATAGCACCTCTCATCCTGGTCAGGTCCCGGGGGTGGGGAGAGTGCCTGGTTTCAGTGCCAATGGCTGGAGCCCACACTGTTTGCCTCTCAGTTAGGGTTGTGGGGGCCCCTCCCCTGCCCAAGCCCCCATTCTGCAAGCTGCAGCCTGAGTCTCCCTAATGCCTAAGACTAGTACCAATGAGTACAGGACCATACACAGTTTGCTAAGAGATAGGATCGGGAATGTGATCTTACTGTAGCTGCTTAGGTCTGAGGAAGGACGTGGGACACTCCCTGGAGCAGTTCCTTCTCACAGTCTTCCGGCTGCTCCCTGTGTTAGAATCAGGGGTTGGGAGGGTCAAGGTGCTCTCCCATGTCCTGGATTATGCTATTCTCCAGTGGGAAAGCGGACTGCAGAAAGACGCTAACTTACCCTCTCCCATACTGGGGAGTCACTCCCAGTCATTGGCCAGTTCCAGCCATGCAGACTGCTTGTTTTCTTCCTTCTTCCCAGACTTTGGAGTTTCCTTTCGCTTTTCTGTGGAACTCTCATGTTCAACAGAACATGTATTGGATGTATTCCAATACATGGATACTGGATAATGTATTCAAAGTGTGATTGTCTATACATTATTTTGGTTCTTCTAAGTGGATGAGGCATGTTTGAAATGCTTCTAGTAAACCATCGGGGTGGGGGGAACAAAATTAAATAAAACCCTAATCTTCTTTTTAAATACTATTTGTTAGGATCCGTGGTGTTGGAACAGCAGCTACTAATATGTGCCTTGTGGCAACTGGAGGAGCAGATGCGTATTATGAAATGGGAATTCACTGCTGGGATATTGCAGGAGCTGCCATCATTGTTTCTGAAGCTGGTGGAGTGCTAATGGATGTTACAGGTAAAATTATGGGATAGTGAAGCATTTTTCTCTCCACATCTATTGGACTTTCCTCCACATACGGGGTTTAAAAACATATTTGATATATATTAATCCTCAGCTTTTAAGGCAAAAAGAAGCCATGTAATTTTGTACAAAATCAAAGCAAACATTAGGAGACAGAGGCAAGAGTAAGAACTGATGGTAATGTGGGACTGATAATGATAAATGGCGAAGGCTTTTCAAACATGAGTAGCAGGAATTCCTGAGAGACTGCAGAGAGATCTAGACAGTCACTGAGTCTGAGGCTTGCACCCAGAACTCTTGCACCTGGTAGTCAATGATGGGTGACTTCTACCATCACCTTCTGCCTTGGACCTAGAAAGGTTAAATACTTACTTTGAGCTGATGGTAAAATTGTTAATGTGAAGGGTGAACCTGGGCTCACAGAATTCACCAGTGGTCTTGGAGAAAGGCAACAAAATATAAGGAAATGGGAAGGACAGTGTTATGAAAATGCCTTGGAGTCATATTTTCTGTCCATAGATTCTCAAAAAGTAAGGAGATAATAAGAATGTACAACAGAAGAAATAGAAAGAAAAGATATTTTTTGACTAGTGTAACTTAAGATCTCTCCTCAAACCAACAACTGATATTTCTTCAAAAAAGATCCTTAGAAACTCTGTTACATACTACCAAAGCTTAAACATTGTAGTTATGTTACAGAGTAGATTTTTACTTAAGAAAATTGAAAGTATTAAAATGTTTTGATTCATCATAGTGCACAGTGTTATACTTGTTTTATATGAATTATTTTTGTACCAAATATAACTATTTTTCAAACTTGATTTTCTTTTAGGTGGACCGTTTGATTTGATGTCACGAAGAGTAATTGCTGCAAATAGTAGAGCATTAGCAGAAAGGATAGCCAAAGAAATTCAAGTCATACCTTTTCAACGAGATGATGAAGATTAATTACAACAGCCTTCTATTCAGTCATAGTTGCTTCTGCCCAGATTTGCTGACTCACTGATGGATATCTGTTTCAGATGTATGATATGCTTGGTTTAAATTGTCTCTGTCCCGATTAAAAAATTGGAACATGGTCCATATTTTACCAAGACTATGTTTGAAAAAATACACGTAATATTTGTTTCATTGTTTTAAAATTTTTTCATGTAAGAATGTACTTTGGGAAAAAGTACAGAACAGTAAGAATATCAACTGAAATACTCAATTAGCAATTTTGCCTTTCTAAGTATCTAAGGTCCTCTGAAATTTTGACTTACTGTGTTATATACATAAACACTCACAAAATTACCTTTTTTAAAAAAACTGTCTCTTTAGTTTCAAAAGCCCTATTTAATTAAATTTGTAAGGATATAAAAAGTACTTCCTAGACCAAGGTTTATTTCTTTCCAGAGAACCGTATTTGTTTTATTCATCAGTGTCAATATAGCACCTAGTATACTACCTGTCGAATAGTAGGCAATCCAAAAACAAACATTGTAAGAATGAATAATTTGAGGGCAATAATTCCTAGTTATAATAGATACATAAAGTAATGAGCTTACCATTTTCTGTATTTTTGCTTCAGGTTTTGAAGTAAAAATTATCTAGTTCTCTTTTTTATATGTCATATTACCATACCATTTCACATTACCATACTGCAAGATAACATTGCTTACTGTGGGCATTTCTGCAATGAATACATTTTCAGAAGCACTTTGTTACAGTATATATTTGGATTTGCTTTAAAGTCCCTCTACAGGACAGGAGAAACTGTTTCCCAAAGCACTCTTCTCAGATATCTGAACTAATTAGATACAGTAGCATTTTATTAAATCCAATATTTGCATTTTGAAGATATTTACACTGATTTGGTTATGCTGGGAAATATTCTGTATTGTTAATATTGACTTATTTGGTTTCTCCCCAAACTCTTTATTTAACTTTATTGTTATTGGATTCTACTGAGCCTTTAAATAGTCCTTAATAGTCTTTGGCCTATCAAACTCAAAAAAATTGTATTGGTTCATAGAAATTTTTAACGGATTAATTTATTGTTTAGCCCATGGCACATGAACTGACTATAAGTTTTATCATAGGTTTCTATCAGCCTTGTATTTGATAAAACGAAAAGGGCTACTTTAAAGATTTCAAAGTACTGGCTTATTTTATTGTATGTACATCTAATTAAATATATATGATACTAAGATTTGAATATTATAATTACTGTATTTGTACTATTGATTACATGCACTTAAAACATTTGATACTGTTTTATTCCAAGATAGGTTGTTTTTGAAATTAAATTTATTTTAATTAAGAAGACTATCATGAATAAAATTTTAAATAAAAAATATAATTGGTATTTACATTGTTAAAAGTTATGGTTTAAATTACTTTTAAGGGTTTCATGTTCAGTTATAAATATTTGAAACATGAAGTTGTAACTGAATATAAATTTTTGTTTGCCTATAGTTTTTCCAACTTTTCTAAAAACTTAAAAACTTTTTTTTGTTCCATAGGTAGCTTTTCCATCTTTTTATTCTAAATGCAACTGGATATCTTGTGGCTGAAATTTTTTTAGATACTGAAAAAGGATGATTAACAAGTGAATTACCCAACAATATTTGAAAATCTTTAATTAACAAGACTTCTTAGGCGTAACCTGTATATGTTGTAGGCAAAATATATTATCTTTCTGTATGTGTATATACATACATCCATAAAATATATACATTTGAACATCCTTCCCTGACCCCTTAAACAAAATTGAGCTCATTCTATGATATACTTATTTGTAAAGCACTCTTTGGCTTTATTATGAATTGCTAGCTATTACTAGAAATGGTTTACAATGTCTGAATTATTGGTTTGCTTGTGATATGTATCATCATAACTCAGTTGTTCTTAATTTGAAGATCTAGTCTAGAGCCTAAGATATCATGTTTAAAGAAAGAAAAACAATAATAATTTCAAGTCATTTCCTTTTGCTTCAGGTCCATCTTTCCCCTTGCTTATTTAGAAAAAATATGTACTTTTCATTATCTAATTAATACATATACATAGTTAAGAATTTCAAATAATACTACAGAGCTCAGAATGAAAAACAGCGTTTTCCTATCCCATTCTAACCCACCCCTGAGTCTGTCTCTCCAAACTCTTTTAGCCGTTGTTTCTAGTATTTACTCCATCTTTTTAAAGGACAGCTGTGTTCTACTACATCTTCATTTATTGGCTTTACTAATTCTCCATTAACATGCTATTATGGAGAAAGAACCCATGAGTTACCTTTCTTTCCTCCTTTCCATCCTTCTACTATAGTAATATATAAATTTTTTGTTAAAATAATATCATTGTTTAACTTATGACTTTTATTCTCTGGTTAGCTAACAATTAGTACATCATGATTACAGTTTCTTTCCTGTGCAACTTTGTGCTCTTTCTGAAATTAACAAATGTCCCACAGGATTGTAAATTCTTTTTATTTTCCATTTGTTCACTATACTGAGATATTCTGTTCTATCTGTAATATTTCTTTTCTCTCTGGAGATAGACCTTTTGCTGCCCTTTTTGATTTTCTTCTGTCTGAATTAGTTCCTGGCCAGGTGTGCTGCGTGGTCCTTCAGGGCATGCCTTTGCTTCTCTTATGTTGAATCTTCTGTCTTCTGGCCTCATTCTTCATTCATTTTGGTGAACCCATCTTCTGGGTGTTTTCTGTGAAAAGGTACTTGGGAGGTCAAATTTTGTGATTTTTTTCCATGTCGGAAAATGTCTGTTCTCTCTTGCTTCATTGATAGTTTGGCTAGGTCTAGAATTCTAGGTTGAATGTAAGTTTTCTCTCAGAATTATTTAAAGCATTGGTTCACCCTCTTAGCTTTCAGCATTGCTGATGAGAAATTGAGCTGATGGTCAATCCAGAATACTCTTTTCTCTGGAAGACTTTAGGATTTTCTCTTTATTTCTGGAGTTTTCTAATTTCCCTATGATAAACATTGATTTGTGTCTTTTTCATTCTTTGTGTTAATTATTTTGTTTTCATTCTGGAAATTCCTCAAGTCTTCAGTGTTTTATTTCTTTGATAATCCTCCACTTCTTTAGTCTCTCTCTTCTCTTTCTAGAATTTCTATTCAGGTGTTGAACCTAGTACCTTATCAGCTTATTTCCTCTGTTTAATATCTCTTTGCTTTTGCTTCTAAGAGATTTTCATTACTTTATTTTCCAACCCATCTATTAACATTTTTAAAGCCCCTTGTTTTAATTTCATTGATTAAATATGCTCTCTTTCTTAGGCTATTCTTTTATATATTTTAAATGCTATCTAACCCCTACATTGTCCTTTACAAGTTCTTTGGGTTTTAGTTGTTCAATTTTGCTTATTTGTTTTGGTTTGATCTTTTTCAGTTTTGAGCATCCTCAACTGTCTAAGGAGTCTTTGTCTAGAAAATGTAATTTGTGGGATGAAGGTAAAACATTGTTTATAGGAAAATCTGTAGCCTTAGATACAAAGCAAGGAAACAAAGTAGAGGGATTCATTGGTAGAAATAAAAGTAATCCATAGTCTATGTGATTGTGGACTTAGAAAATCCAAATGAATCTGCAAACCATTAGAATTAGTGTCTTTAGTGATGTCGCTGGAGATAAAGAGGGTCAATGTACAAAAATCAGCTGCCTTTGTATAAGCTAGCAACACGTAAGATAGCATTTAGTGAACATAACATTTACAGTAGTATTTTAAAAAGCCAATAGATACCTAGAAAGTATTCTAATGAAAGATGTACAAGAATTCTACACAGAAAAACTATAAAACATCACTGAAAAAAAATTACAAAGATCGTAATAAATAGAGTAGTATACCATGTTTATTGTTTGGAACAATCAATATTGCTCAGATGGCAATTCTTACCAAATTGATCTACAGATTTAATATAATCCCAATCAAAATCTCAATCATGTTTGGGGGAAGAAGGTAAAGTGGGAAGGTTGACAATTTATATGGAAATGTAGAAAGCTGAAAATAGCTAAAACCATCTAAAAAACAAAAAAGCAAAGTTAGAAGACTAGACCACCAGATATCAAGACTTGTTACAGAGCTGCAAAATTAAAACAGTTATATTAGCACAAGACTAAAAAAATAGACCAATAGAACAGTGTCCAGAAATCAACCCAAATATGTGGAACTATCTAGTTTATGACAATCATGTAACTGCAACGCAGTAAGGAAAGGATGTTCTTTTTGCTAAGTGGTGAGGAGTCTATATCCATATTAAAAGGGAAGAAAGAATATTGATTCCATCACACTATGTACAAAAATCAATTCCAGATGGATCCTAAACCTAAATATGAAGTGTAAAGCAAAGCTTCTAGAAAATAGCATATCTTTTTGACCTAAGTAGGAAAACAATAGTAAAGAGGACACAAAAAAGCATTAACCCTAAAGGAAAACTGATAAATTGGGCTACATTAATACTTCTATCATCAACATACACCATTAACAGAATCATAGGAGCAACCTACTGCATTTGAAATACATATATCTGACAAATTATATGGAGTATATAAACAACTCCTGTATAACAATCAAAAAGATAATCCAATTACAAAATAGGCAAATAACTTGAACATATAGTCCACACAATAATATATTCAAACAAAAAGCAAATGTAAAAGTGCTTAATATCAGTCATCCAAGAAATGCAAATTAAAATAATTTTATACCACTGCATATACCAGAAAGCAAAATATAAATCCAGCAGCAACAAAAACTAAATAAACTCCCAACAATATAAAGGGTTGGTAAGCATATGAAGTGTCTTGCCTTCTCAGACACTGCTGGTGAGTGGATATTGGTATAACTAATATTTAACTAAAAATTTAACTAGTAATATTTTGGTAAACTCTGGCAGTATCTATTAATACTAAACCTAATCATATGCTTGCCCTATGATGCAGCAACTCCACTCCTGGGCACTGACCCACTATAAATGCACACATATGTGCACCAAAAGGCATGTATAAGTATGTTCATAGTGGCATTATTTTATAATAGCCCTAAGTGGGATGGGAAACCATCCAAAAGTCCACCAACAACAGAATGGATTTTTTAAGAGTGTGGTCTAGTCATACAATGAATGCTAGAAAGCAATGGGAAAAAATTGACTATATGTACCCGAACTAATGTGGATGATTTCCAGGCTGGCTCACCCTCTATCATCCCAATGGTTCTATACTTTATGAAGTCACCATTCATGTCCTAATAATTTACAGAATCCAAATTTTTTCTGCTTTTCACTTAACTCCCTGCAGTACTTCCCCCTTGTTTCTCTGTTTTTAAAATCACACATTGAAATTTTCCTTTTTTTTTTTTTTTTCCTGTTCTCGGTCCCCTTTGCTGGCTTCCTCTGGTGGTGATGCTGTTCTACAGAGTACCATTCTTGGTGGTTTATCTTCTGACTGTCAAGTTACTCTGGGGAAACTCATGCATACCCCACAACTTCAACCATCACCTCCATCCGACTGACTCAAATCTTGACCCAGCCCACATGTCCCTTCTGAATTCTCACTCCAAATCTCCAGCTCGTTCCTGGATGCCCCCTTCTGACTGCCCTCTGTCAACAGGTCTCAAACCAACTCATTAATTTTTGCTCAGAATGTTCTGCTACTCTACTGTTTGCCGTCTCCTCTGCCTTTCCAGATCAGCACTTGTTATATTGATGTTTCTCTTTCCTTAGTCCCTACATCCAATTTGTCACAGCCATGTTTTCATGATATGGCCCCACCAAACATTCCCACTGAAACTCCACCCAAACTGAAACACTAGCTCTTCAATGGACTCTTCTGTGCCTTCTCTGATGATTTTCCTTCTGCCCAGAACAGTCTACAGTAATAATATATATTTTTTTTATGATTTCAAAGATATTTCTACGTTGCGGTGATTCTCCTTTCCCTGGGAGCTGCTCCCAAGAAACAGGGCTGTACCTACTGTCACCACGTCTATAGATGGGATTCTGGCCTCTGATTAATTCAAGAGAGGACATCTGACCCAAGCAAGACACATGAAATTTGCTAGGGAAGTGGGAAATTTGAAACCAAAGACAGATATTGGGAATGACTGGGAAAAACTTAACATGTAATAAAGCACTTCAGGTCAGCACTGGGTAAGAAGAAATGTGCTTCTCAGGAGTGGCCACCCTCAGATTGAGCTGGGTATGAGCACAATCCCACAAGGCTACCTGTTTAAGAGGAATAGAAATATGCCATATGTAATATCTTTTAATTTCTAGTATGTCCTATGTAATACGTTCATATCCCTTAGGTAGTTTATTGCTTCAAATAGCTCATAAAATGTTTTCCTTGATCATAAATATTATTATTAATATTATTTAGCATTTGTTGATTACAGTGTACAATGCTTTATGCTAAGCACTTGATATTCATGATCATGTTTAATCCCCACAACAACCACAGGAGAGGTTATTATCCTTTTTGTACTGAGGTACATATATGTTATTTAATTTGCCCAATTTCCCTGCCCAAGGTGACAATGAGGTGGTGAAACTCCTGCAGAGACACAGCTGGGGTCCACAGTGCCAACCACTGCCCAGCGGAGCTCACCCTGGCTGCACATTAGAACCACCTGGAGAGCTTGTAGAACATGCCACTGCTGTGGTCCCCCCTCATGAATCTGACTTACCAGGTTTAGACTGTTCCCCAGACGCCTGTACTGTTAATAAATTTCCCAGGTGAGATTATCAGGTAAGCAGAATTGAAAACCATTTTGTTTCCCAGAAGTAACCAATTTTTGGAAGTAGCCAACTCACCCACCCACCCATTCGCCCACCTCCGCAAGCCTTCCAGGGTTTGAGGGCACAATTTGGGATCTTAAAATGGAAATGTAGCTGTGAGTCATCCCTTTGCCACCTCAGCCTGCTTGGGAAATTATTGTACCAGCCTTTTTTATTTCCACAAATGAACACTAGATGGCAAACGACACAGAGGAATCATCTCATGTTAAGCATTTCCATTTCTGAAACATTTAATTTTTGCTTCATATCACTGCATTAGCCAATATTTGAAATTATATATAGTATTAAAATCATGGGATTTCTTCATAAGTTAAATTACACTGTATTGTGGGTTAGCTCTCATTCCCTTAAGCAGAATCACAGCTCGCCTGTGTATATCATGGCGTTAGTTGTCTTCCAGCTTCAGCTTTTAAAACGTATCCATTAATGACAAACAAATATACAATGAAATACTTGTCTTCTTTTTAGCATACCTGAGAACACTTCTCGACCAAATATGTCAATGTCCCTATTAAATAATCGACCCACTAATACAAACATTTGCAAATACGGTGCTTACCTTTCCTCGGGAGCTTTTATCTCCAGCGGTACAAGGCAGGGGGCGCCTAGACACTACTGTACGTCCACTTTTCCTTTCCTGTAGAAACTGTCTGCTTGGATGATGGAGATACGGAGGTGGGAATGTGAAAAACATTAAAGTATGCAATATACTACTTATTTTGAGGAACGATACAATAACATTGTCATTGATTTAGCCTCCCATAACTGGCAAAGTACCTTCGTCTCCCAGACCTCAACGTGGCCGCAGTTCGCCCAGCCGCCTCCGAGTTGGTGTACTCAGGGCAGGCAGGACTGGTTGCACCTGTGTAGGATGTTTGGGCTTTTCCAAGCAGCAACAGCATTCTCCGTTCTAAGTTTCTTTCACTACCTTAGGTTTTCAGGTGTTAAACCCTTAACATCACTCATCGGACCCTTACACGTGATGAAACTTTAGGCATGAGGGACTTAGAGGTTCTAGCAATCTTTCTGTATGCAAACAATTGATCACCAGCTTAATGGCTCCTCGATTCTCTTGGGATAAAGTCTAAATTCCTTAATACAGATTATAAGGGCTTTCAAAATCTGGTGCCCCTCTCCCTATCTCTCAGCCTTTTCACCGGCAGCCTGACATATCTCATGCGGAGGTCAGACTGCATTTATTTCAGCTTCAGTAGTGTATGTTCTTCTATCGCATGAACCTTCACAACAAGATAGGTTTCTTGTTTTGTTTTGTTTTGTTTTGTTTTGGTTGTACCCTCCTTCCTCGGCATCCATGGTGTCCGGAGGAGATCGGTTCCAAGATCTCCAGCGGATGGCAAAATCGTGGATGCTCAAGCCCCTGATATAAAATGGTGCAGTATTTTTATTTAACCTACACATTTTCTCGCTTATACTTTAAATCACTTCTAGTTTACTTATAATACCTAATACAATGCAAATGTTATATAAATAATTGTTATACTGTATTAAAAAATTTATTTTTTGGTAGAGACAGGGTCTCCGTATGTTGCCCAGGCTGGTCTCGAACTCCTGGCCTCAACCAATCCTCCCACCTCAGCCTTCCAAAGTGCTGGGATTAGAGGCATGGGGACACCCAGACTGTATTTTTTAATTTGTATTTTTCTTTATTGTTGTATTATTTGTTTCTTTTTTTTTTTTTTTTTTGAAATATTTTTGATTCGAGTTTGGTTGCATCTGTGGACGTGGAACCGAGAGATGCGGAGGGCCGACTGCACGCTCTCCCCTCTTCCATTTTGAACACCGTCCCAACTTGCGCTTAACCCACGTGCACATGTTTAACTTCTACTTACATATTATCTACATGTTTGGTCTCAGCTTACATGTAACTCCCTTCAAGAAGCCTTTCCTGACTACCCAAGTGTGGATTTATTTTCTCTCCTGAGTGTTCTGCATTTCTTCGTTCCGACGACTGCCCACACTATCTTGTAATTGCCTTTTGTCAGTAAACACAGGACTATAAACACCACCGAGGCAGACTTTTGCTCATTCTTGTATTCTCATCATCTGCCACAGTGCTTGGCAAATACCAAGCCCTCTATACATATTTGTTGAATAAGGGAAGGAGGTCTCAATATCTAATAGCACCGTTCATATGATTTTCTACCCAGGTTTGGGAGCAGTGACTCTCAAACCTGCAAATAGTAGATTTGGTGTCAATTTGATGCTTCAAATAACAGAGTGTCTAGTACCAGCCCTGTTTTTTCACCGTTTCCAGAAAACCAAAGGAGAAACCCATCTAGTAACTGATTTGTTAAAAAACAAAACAAAGCAAAATAAAACTCTAACTATAAAGCACCCCAAACTCTCCCAGATTCATTTCAGATTCAAAGTGACAGGAGATGTGAAAAACATAATAAAATTCAAGTCTCTTCAGCTATAAAATTTAAGTGAATGAAACTTTACATGACCATGCAAAATTCATGTATATTGAAGAGCTCATCATATGGAGAACTTTAGATGATTTGGGCTCACTAAAAACAGACTTAGGTCTTCACAAAGAGCAATCCCTATGGTGAGATGAGCTCACATCCTTCCATTCAGCACCTCTGCCTCCTCTCTCCAACATAATTCAAGCCCTGAGGGAGGACAAACTTTAAAGATAAGATTAACCAGAGTCCATTCCTCTAAAACCACATTATAGTTTATAGATAAACCTCAGTGCTGACATGGCCCTGAATCTTGTATGCTTTGCTAACATATTTAGTAAAAGGTTCTTAATTTTTTGCTTGATATAAAGGTAATGGAATTGAACAAAGTCCTTTTAAGCTCCTAATCTGGGCCAAGCCAAACTGACAAAAGACAACTTCTTGGAAAACATTATTCTATTTTTGCCCCCACCCACACTTCCACCAAATCTGAACATACATAGTTCAATAAAAGCCTATTTGAAGGTTATTGTGAGCAATAGCATGTGACCTCTGAAGCTTATCTTGCATCTCTGTAAGAATGTTCATTGTATCTCATAAGGTTCTTTTTGTTATTCCCTTGAAGAAAGTCTTTATGATTTTGATATTAAAATAACTGTTACTGTCCTGAGTACTTTGTTTGTATCTTAAATATCAATGAGAATTTCCTAGAATTATAAATTGCAAGATCTCACCCCAGATCAACAGAATTGGAAATTCTGTAAGTGGGGCCCAAGGGGTTCTAGTTTTATAAACTCTTTGGTGACTCAGATGCACATAAAAGTTTGGAAATCCTTCTTAGAGATGAGAGTTACGTGATTGACTAGCTTTTTCTTCAGAGCTGGCCACTGGAATGATTAGAGATAAATTTGAGGTTCACTAGCAGGAGATGCATGGAACATGGTTTTTAGTTCTTTTACTGTCTCATGTGTTTTCATCTTTGGTTTCCTTTTATTTCTTCTTTCATCTCACTTCTAATTTAAATTCTTGTCATATTACATATCCATACAAGCCATCTTAAATCATTATTGAAGCATGGCAAGAAACAGATGGTTGGATAGCCAAATATATAAATAGTTTTACACTCAGTTTCCATAGAGAAAAAAATATTCTTGGCACTTGGTTCAGGGCAAGCCCTCTTGGCAGATCTGGGAAAGGCCCTGTGTGTGTGTGTGTGTGTGTGTGTGTGTGTATGCACTCATGCTGGAGGTAAGGGGGGAGAAGGTTGTGCATGTGGATTAGAGAACTATCGTACTTATTTATCAGTGAAATGACTTTTTCTAGCAAAAAGTAACTGTACTTTCTTGTTGCTTTTCATTAAACTCGTGGCACATGTACCAGCTAGAGAACACATCTGAAAAAATGATGTGGATGTTTTGACAGGACAAATTCCTACCCTCTTTTGTGCCTTGTCTTGCTTGGCCACAAACCTTTCCACCTTAATTCTAGTCTTATCTTTGTTACTTGCCAACTAATACCTAAAAAGGCATTAATTTATAGCAGCTTTAAGGAACAATTCTCAGAATTACTGGGAGTGGAGGCAACCCCTGGATTGTTTTTATATGTTTCCATTTGGGAAATTTACTCTCTACTTTTCTACCTGTACTAGAACCACCTTGCCTGTGAAAATCACTGTAAATGGAGTTAATGTTGGGAATTATACCACATAGGGACTGTCTGCTTTATCTATCAGGTGATCGGTCATAGGTGCAGCAGGGAAAACCAGATTTTCTTATCTCGTTTCACTGTCCCCATCATTCCCATGAAGAAGCTTCAATGAGACAAAAATTTGAGACCTCTCAGCTAAATGACCTCTGGGAGCCATTAGAGGATGAAGTGTGATGCCACTTTCTGCCTTAGGAACCAGGATTGAGGTGGTTGGGCATTAGTGCATCTGCTGGGTTTTGACTTTTTTGGATACTCACTTGTCACGTGGCTCTAACGGCTCTGAAACATAAGTAATGGCTGGGCCTTACCATACCAAGAGCAGCTTTATGATAACTGGGTAACAGTTGGGCCATTTTGGTCCAGCTGAGACCCTAGAGCCTGGTTAATCTAATTGTGGAATGTCTTTTAGTGCTCTATAGATCAGCACAGTGCTTGTCCAGCTGCTACTAAATTTTGCAATAAGTATTAAGCAAAGGAATCCTCCTAAAGACACGGTCCTTCAGTTCATCCAGCATTCTGAGCTCACATTTCTGTCGGGATGGGTGAGGCATTGCCCGGGAAGACTGAGTGCTCTCCTTCCAGATAGTTACAGTTAATGAGAACTAGCATTTAGTGAGTACCTGATAGTTAATATACACGATTTAATTTAATTTTTAAAATTTTGAGCATTACTCCTTTCTTACAAATAAGGAACTAAGTTTGCAATGGGCAAGAAACTTGCCTACAGCTGTGCATATAGGTGTTAGAGTTAGGATCCACAGCACCTGTTTTTTCCTGACTACTGTGCCATGTCCAGCACAAGGAGGGAATAGGGTATGTTTGTGTGTATGTGTAGGGGGAATAAGACATATAAATCCATAACTATAATACCAAGAAGAAGAAAATGAGGAAAGTATGATGGAGTAAGACCAATAAAGATTTGAGGGAAAATTCTCCTTAGGAGGAAGTAGAAAGACTTTATGGAAAAGGTGGCCTCTGAATTTGAAGGCCTTAATGAATGGATAAAATCAGCAAACATGGAGATGAGACTGGCATACCATCTAGATAAAACAGTGTGAATAAACCTTGGAGTCAGGGAAAGACTGATTAGCTTAGGGGAAGGTGGGAACTCCAATTTACAGAGCATGTAGGGTCCAACGGCTCATTGGGAGGGACCCCATTGTGCACGCCCCTGGATGCCAGCCTGGGCTCTGTGGTTTCTCTCTAATTTGCCAATGATGTGCAAAAGATTGATGAGCTACAGAAAGATAGATAGCAGCTTGCATCTTGCATACAGGATTTGGAGATTGCTGAATGGCAGCTAGCCTACAGGAGTATATTTGGAAACTAGGGAGTCAGTTAAAAGACTTTTATGGCAGTTCAAGAAAGAACAAGTGAGGGCAACTTGGCTCTGGGCACCATGAACTCACAAGACAGGAACAGATCCAAAACTCATGGTAGAGATATCATTACAGGATTTGGCAATGGTTAGGGAGGCGGTGATGTAGGAGCAGATTTGAGGATGAGTTCTCTTTGGGGGCATGTTGAGCTTCAAGCATGAGTGGGAAACCTACATAAAGAGGCCCAGAGGGCAGTTGGAGAATCCAACTGAGTTTTGTAAGGGAGAACCAGGAAGACTAAGAGTTGTCTCTTTAGAGGTGATAGCTGACATTGTAGGAGAAGAGGTGATTGCGGAAAGGCAGAAGGATCATATCAGAGATAACAGATCCTCTTTAGAGGATCTTCTTAGTGTGGATCCACCCTCTTGGAGAAATATTTGTTATGAAAATTGTTCTGTATAAAATAAAAATAGTGACTAAGAGCATTTTAACCCCAACAGAAACTGGTATCTTGATATCTCAAAGTAAGATACTGGTTGTCAATTATAAGCACAATTTGTGGAGAAAACAATCTGGTGAAATGAAGAAAGAACCACATGGAATTATATGGCAAAGTTATCTTTCAAAACTGCTTATACACAGAAGTTTTAACAAGGAGGGAAGAGCCACCCCTGTGATTTTAATAAAGTTTGGGTGACAGGGTAGACCTTTTAATTGGAGAGAGGATGCCCTTATTTTGTTTTTACTTGTTTTTTTTTTTTCAACTGTTGGCCTGAGTTAACCTCTTTTCAGTTTTCTTCTTTTGGTTTGTTTTACTGTGTCTTGTGTAGTTGGAGCAGACACTGCTAATTCCCCTTTAAAATACAAGCCTGAAGTGTAAGTTAATAGAAATCCACCATAAAACTTTTCTTGCACCTAATAATTTTTTTTTCTGCTTGTTCCAGCACAAAACCACTACGTAGTGATTACCTGGGCAGTGCTACAACCTGAACAAACATTTATTCCAGCCAGAAACACTTCAAAGGGCAAGATTACTCTTTCAATATTTACTGTTCTGCAGTTGGTGGCTTAGACCACTACACTGCTAATGACTTTTAAACACATAAAGAAAAGTGAATAGATTTGAATGATAGCTATCATACTCTTAAGTCACATTGTTAGTGGTAAATAATGATATAAGGGCATACAACGAATGAAGAAATAGCTAGTGTAAAATAAATAACGATACCATAGAAATGGACCGCTTCATACTGACATAAGATTCTGCTCGCAACCAGCTTCCCAGCACGTGACAGGGCAGCTCACCTCTGCCTTTTCACCATCATGAAAATTAAAACAAGTCCTCGAAGCTCAGGGTCCCTGGGTGGTCTGTAACCGCCTGGTCAGAGAAGCTTGCTGAGAGGTTCTTGTCCCTCCTATCTGTGTGATCTTGGGCAAGAGTCTTAGCTCCTCAGTTTCCAAACAGGGTTGTTGGGAGTATTCAGTTCAATAATAATTGCAAGTCACTAAATACGTGGTCTGGCATGTAGGAAGCACACAATGAACATTATTTGATATTGTTTTTTGTTTCCTAAGAGGGGATTTTGAATTGTTTGTTCACTCCCTGCTGTATCCTCAGTGCCTAGAGCCGTGCCTGGCCCATGGCAGACATTTGGTAATTGAATGACTTTAAGAATGAAAAGAACCATGATGGGGAAAAAAAGATAACAACGGAAATAAAATTAAACTACAGAAAGATTCATAGACTGCTTGCTGTGGCCTTGGCAAATTGAATGTACCAAAATGTAAGTTTTTAGGGAGAACACATGCCAAAATTGTGCTCAGAAATTAAAATCATAACAAATCCTCAAATGAAGGAATCAAATACTTCTCTGTCTGTATCCACCAGAGGGAGTACATTACTCAACCACGACAGACTTTCCCAAGCACAGCTGAAGCGGCTTAAATTAAAAAAAAAAAAAAAAAAAAAGACAATCATAAAGGGTTAAAAAAAATGATTTGTTAATATTTGTGAAAGTTTATAAGTTGAAATTTTGTGAGTAGGAGATATTCTGTCCTTCCAATTATTTAGTATATTGCTATCTATGTGCCCGATAACAATGTTTTGCACATTGTAGATAATAAATACATCATGTGGTTAAAAAAAAAAAAATGATGAGTTAATGGAATAATGACTAGAGCTAATGGCCTATCCTGCACATTTTGATTTAAGGAGGTGGTTAAAAACTTGGTCTCAGACCAAATCAAGTAGTAACCAAAAGAAATTATCAAAATGTGATTCCGACCCTCTTTTAAACTTTGTAACAGAAGTAAAAACATTAAATAAATTGAATCTTTTTATTTCATTAACAGCAAAAGAAAAAATCTGTTGTAATCAAAGGTGAGTATCTGCTCATTTTTAAATTGTTGGGCACTCATGGGTGCTTTGAAGACCACTATGGAGACTTTATCACTTTATTAAGGAATCAAAGTTTACAAATATTCATTTTTTGCACGTTTTCTTGCATGCCTGACCCAGCCAGTTTGGGAATTATAATATTTCGCTTCTCCTTAAAAAAACTTACTTCTTTCCATTTACTATTCTTGGGCATAAAGTATAAATTGTCACTATAAAACCAGTGTTGAACATATGTTGCAATGATGAGGCAGGAAGCAAAAATAGAGCAGTAATCCTCTAACAGAGCCTGGAAATCCTGTAACCCCGGGGATTTGTTGGTAAATGCTGCCTCTGCATAATGTGCAGGTGACATCCCAGGTTCCTTCCCCAGGTGACTATTATGTGACTTCCTGAAATTCTCAGGTAGGACACACTATTGTTTAAATGCAGATTATTTTATCAAAATCAGAACAGTTTTAGAAATGCTTTTTGAAATTATTATATTTGTATGGACAATAGGATGTTATGTGAAACATTTCATGTTGTTAGCAATATCAGTGGCTCACAGCCGTGCACGAAAGGCATTCTGTGGTTCAAATAGCAAATCCAAAGATGCACCTGTGTTTGCAGCCAACTACCCGCTAGGCTAACTGGAGAGTGTTCAGAGCTGGCTCTCTCACCAGGGCACTTGACGCCTGCCTGTGGAGAGGGGACATGGCAGCCTGTGTTGGAAAGTGCAGTTTGCAGGGAGGGAGATGCTTTGCTCTCTCTCGGCAACCCAAAGAGCTGGGGGTGCCAAGAGAATCCTCACAGGCTTGGTGCTGCCTGAGCAGGAGGAAATGGGCACTTTCTCCTTAGATGTCTGCTTAGTTGGGGGCTTGTGGATCTGTCTTGTCCTCCTTAAGCAGGGAGAAAGCTCACTGGTGACCTTGTATCTCAGGGACTGCCAGGTAAGGAGTGGGGTCGGGGCTGTTTGTGGTTTCTGGGAGGTGAGGATGATGGATCCGATGTGTCCTTTCCCCCTGAGAGATGACGCGGAGGGGAGATGAGGTTCAGAGCTGCGGGTTCGCTGGAAACACCACAGGGAGGGATGCAAAGAAGTGCAGGCCACAGAGCAGGGCCACGTGAATGTGGCAGCTGGGGGTGGGCAGTGCAGGGGACCAAGCTTAGATGTGAACCAGGGAAGCTTTAAAGGCTTGAGCCCCACTTCAGCCTTGCATGTTGGAGCCACTGCCCATCCCTCAGGACCGCACTCCAGATCAGCCACGGTGGGCGACCAAGGAAATGGCTGCCACCTGGCTCGGGTAAGTGAGGATGTATTTGTGCTTTTCAAGACACTGAAGGAACCTGTGACTAGAAGAAGAAAAAGGGTTATAGAGCACATCATGCCCCCTTTCCAAAGCAAAGATACTGGAAGTGTATAGTTAGATCTTTCCAGTGCTGGGGTTATGAGGGAAAGGTTCAATTTAAAATTGTGATTTAACTTCTAAACATTACCAGAAATGAGTCTTTGAAAATGAAACAAGATTTCTGTGACAATCAAAATTGGTCAGAAGTGAGCCCAGTGACTGACTGGTTGCAGCACAGGTAAGAGAGGCTGGCAATTAGGTGATGGGTGGCTGAGGGCTTGACAACCTGCGATTTTATCATATTCTGAATGATTCCTTTGGAATTTAAGAAAAGAAAGCATGCAGGGAGGCTAGGTAGATAAACAGTTTAGAAATTTGGGAAACTAACTAGCAAAATGAGGTTGATAGTATATATGGGGGCCTCGGGGAAAACATTCAGGTAGTTTGAGAAAATTAGCAGAAGAGTGGGTTCTTTAGTTGGAGAGGGTCTCCTGAAAGTATCCAAAGCCCATAGAAATAACTATTGCTCTATCAATATAGAGACTACACATCATTCCAATATGGTCCTCAAACTGCTCTGGGAGGTGACAAGACAATCAGAGGTAAAAGCCTAGAGGGGAGGTCAGAGGCCAGGGTTTAGGGCAGGTCTCCAAAGCTTGGCCCATATATCCAATGGAAAGGATGTAAAAACAGATATGCTAAGCATGGAAAGACTCTCGAATTTCCTTCCATCTCCTAGAACTTCTAGTAATCTTAAATACAGTACACACAATGAGAAGAAATAATTAAAAATGAACAACTTACTCACAAACTGGACTGCTATAGTAGGTCAAAGCACTAATTATTTAAAAGCTATTAATAAAATGCAACCAGAATTATTTTTCTGGTGGGTGAAGGGAACAAAAGTAAGCTAACAGCAAGCAAAAATGTTTTTATGCATTTTAAGAGGGTTATTTCAATTGGGTACAATTTATATGGCACAGCTGATGACATTGCTCTTTACAATGCTCATCTCTATTTCAGACAATGAGGAGTGTGTTTTTCTGGTGCCACACTTAGGCACTGCCCTCAAATAACCCTTGTCAGCACTAGACCAACCTTAGATATGGCTTATTGGTCCAGTGTCTTTCTGAATCCTGAGTGTGTGTGTGAGAGAGTATGTGTGTGTCAATAAATATATGTGGATTAGATAATAACCTGTATTAGTTTCCTTTGGCTGTTGTAGTAAATTGTCACAAACTGGTGACTTAAACAACAGAAATTTATTCTTTCACTTCCTGGGCCACAAATTTGAAATGGATTATCACTGGGCCAAAACCAAAATGTCAGCAAGGAAGTGCTCCCTGCAGAGACTCTAGGAGAAAGCCTGTTCTTTGACTCTTCATGCTTCTGGTGGCTTCTGCCTGCATTCCTTGGCTTGTGGCTGCATCACTCCAATCTCTGCCTCTGTCTTCACGTGGCCTTCCCTGTTGTGTGAGAATCTCCCTCTGCCTCTCCCCTACTTACAGGGAGACTTGTGATGGCATTTAGCACCCACTGGGATAATTCGTGAGAGGCTCCTCATCTCAAGATTCTTAATTTAATCTTATCAGCAAAGACCCTTTTTTCTGAACCCTGAGTGTATGTGTGTGTCTAAATGAGTATCTTTTTCCCTTCAGTTACTGTCCAGCTGAGTGAGTCTCCCTAAGGAGACCCACTTCCCAGCAGTGATGAAGAACAGCTCTCAGCTGTCACGCTGTTTGGCGACTGCTGACCATCTGTGTGCTTCAATCTACCACCTCAGGTCTGCGTGCCTGTCCCTCACGTCTCTTGCCCCGTGTGCCATCGCCTGTTGGTGCCCCTGAATCATAGCTCTCACTGCTTACTCTCCAGTCAGAAGCCAAACCAAAAATTTTCAATTGTGCAAATTCCAAAGCACGCAGCAGCACAGAGCCCAGCCCCAAGGGTCCCTTGATGTGGTGAGTGGGTTTCTCTGGGTGCCAGACCCTCGGTCTCTGAGGTTGTCTAGGCAGAAAGTCTGCAGGGACAGGATTTCAGGAGCCTGCACCGCAGGAGTGAGCATCCTGCTCTGGGAAACAATCATCGTGTGTTGGACAGAGGATGGCTGCTTATGAAGCAGCGTTTCACTAACCTCCATCAGGAGGAACAACCGCTCATCTGCCAGGCCTTGTGACAATTCCTGGACTATCTTAAAACTGTGAAAATCAACACCCAAGAACTCTGCAGCTTGGCCTGGGGATTCTCAATGTGAGTAAAGACTCGGCCCCCGTTGACGGCAATCATGGAGGGAGTTCAGTCATACACGTACTGGGCCTAAAGTAAAGTTCAGCTGCGAACAGGGCTGGCTGCACAGAACATGTCGTCCTCTGGTGACATAGATGTTCATTCTCACGAAAAAATAACAAACAGGGAACCATGACTTCTCCAAATAAACAAAGCAAGGAACCGGTGACTGACCCTCACAAGACAGCAATATGTGAGTTCTCTGACCAAGAATTGAAAATAGTAATAGCAATTTTAAGGATACTCAATGATCTCTAAGCTATCACACAGAAGCAAGTCAGAAATTTATGAGAGAAATTTAACAAAGATATTAAAATAATAAAAAAGAATCAAACATAAATCTTGGATATAAGAATAGATTTGCTTAACTGAGAAATTCACTGGAGGCTCTCAACAGCCAAAGGGATAAGCAAGGAAAGAATCAGCAAGGTCAAAAATACACAGGGAGAGGAGAATAAATGACTGAAGTCTCTTCCCCCACCACAGCTTCCTTTTCTGGAAAAACTGAGAAACATGGACAGAAAGACCTGTCACAAGGAGGCGGTCGGGCAGGGTGGGCATCAGCCAGACTTGTGCCCAGGGCTCAGCTGACAGAATTTGACAGAACTTTGTTTTTTGAGGATGATAGAAACCTCCAAGGGACTAGATTGTGACCAACATTTGGATTCTCAGCCAGAAAGTTTTGTGCTTTGTCCGTGCGGTGTGTCTTAAAATAAAAAAGGAACACCTTTCTTATCTTTTTTTGTGATAAGTCTACGTTTTAACTGACATAGCGAATGTTTGTCTGCTCTGTATATGGAATGTTGAAGCAGTTACTTGAATACACCAGTGGCCTTTTGAATTAAAGGAAAAATTTTATTTAATAGACTCATTTTGCTGACAATATATTCAGAGCAAAAATTTTATGTCATACAGTAAAACTTTACCATTTTGTCTAATGCTCTGAAATTACTAGGAATTAATAAAAAACAAGCTAGAGATTATCTAAAGACACATAATTGTATTAGTTTCACTTCCAATTAGTTGTAATAAATTGGACAAATAAAATAGCACCAGATTCAAGTTCATAAAAATTTCTTTCATAAATTAAGTATGTTTATAATTAGAACCCCAAAACTCCCAAACATATTACATGTCTCATCCTAACTAAGGTATCACTGGGGGTTTGGTGAGGTATGTTCGGAAAGTGTCTAGGCAGGGGTCCATTTGTTTAGGGGCCTGAAGGGACTCTGAAGAGGATGACAGTTATTGACCTGTAGGGTCAAAATATAACAATATAGGAATAGTAGGTAGGTTTTTGTCTCTCAGGCAAGTATTAGGCATGAAGTAAGTCTGTACATTATTTTTATATGTAAATTTTGAATCAGCATGTTTATATCTTTGCCGTGTCTCAGAAGAGCACTCAATTTTCTTTTGTAAAATAGCTTCTAACAACCATCTGTTACTTTAGTTTTTTCATTAGGTTAAAGAAAAGAGAATAAATGGAAATACAATAGGCATTTCTAGATTTTCCTTTAAGAATAGAAATCCATCTTCAGATCTTTGCTGAAGGGAGAGTGTTTAAAGCTTTAACTTGACATCATCAAAGGAACTTCTCAAGAAATTTCCCTTCCAAACATTCGTCAAAGTCATTTTGTTTATATCCTAACTCAAGACAATTCAAACATATTTATGAACAGAATCATTAATAATATTAATATATTTAAGGATACTATAGTAGTACCATGCCAACAAGTATATAATTTTTCATCGAAAAAAGTTTAGCAGGTGCCAAAAAGGAATCCAGAATTAATTGCATCAAAATGAAATTTGCTTTAAGGTTATTTTTATGTGATGATTTTTCTCAGTGCATATGTGTCAGTCTAAACGTTTGTGTCATGGCTGAGAAAATTAGGAAATAAAAAGTCCAAAACAGTTACATATTTTTATTTGAGATTTATTCCTAAAGATTGTTTCTTTTTCCCTATTTTGGTAGTGGATCTTCAGTCATCTAAACCATGGATACCTGCTCTTTTTTCAGGCAATTTTTACAGTCACTGCTGAAGAAGGAATCTGGAAACAGTAAAGTTAAAACATAAATCATCTGAAATAATGTTTGTTTCCTTAAAGTTTCACTGTAGAATACTTAAGATTGAAAGAAAAGCATTTTTTCTTGTGCTAAATATTTTATTTCCTAACAAATGAAATGGTGATTGGACACCAAAAGAGAAACTTGAACTGAATAAAAGTGTCAGAGTCTATGTTGAAAATTAAGGAAATCTTTTGTCTCAGGAAAATGCTCATTTATATTCTGTGTAAATTGCAGTGACTTATTGTATTTTTTGTCTTGTTTATTTCCCGATAGCCTGCAGGCTATTTGAAATGAGGAGTTTAGCCTACTTTTCTGTAACCACAGAATGATTAACATAAGCCGAGAATATAATTGATGTTCAATAATCCCTTGCTGAATTATATTTTTAACACTATAAACCAGATACTTCCCTAAATACGTTCTGTTGAGAATTAGGCTATCTAGATAGAAGCTCATAAAACATTAGCTCCATGGTCAAATACATTTGAGAAACTATGTGGTTTATTCTTTTATCGGAAATTTAAAATTTCTGCACACACAGTAAATGAGGCCATGAAAAGTCCTGTGGTTAAAAAGTTAGCTTTGGTTAACCTGATGTTCCCAAACTAATTTGGTCATAGAATCATATTTTAATGTGACACACATCAACTTCCCAGGAGACTATTGGGAAATCTAGTAAAAACAAATAATTAGAGGATTCCATCTCCTAATCTCAGCCTTCAGTGCAACATCAAGGACTCTAATTCTGACCTGACTAAAATTTAGAAGCAAATCATGAGCCTTTTGAGACTAGAATAAAACACAAAATATTGTAGCCATTCTTGTTTCTTATTCTAGCTCAGAGAATGTAGCTGTAGTCAATTGTGTCCCTGGAAATACTTCAAAAGAAATTATGTATAATAACTAAATCTATTAAAGCAGCTAAAGGCCAAGCACATAATACTCTTTATTTGAGGCATTTAGTCAAGTCAAAATTATATGGTATATTCTTGTCATATTTGAAGGAAATACTTCCATTGAAATATCTCTTTGCTTTCACCTGCCACCCCAAAAATGAAAACATAATTTTAATAATCTGTGTTTGGCATATGTCAAGTATAGAGAAACTAAATTCCTGGGGTGATTCTTGCCACAGGTGGACTTGAAAGATTCATGCAAAATTCTACTTCTAGCAATATATCCTATAGGTACATTCACATGTGCAAAATGGCCTGTGCACATTGGTCATAGTATTATTTATACTTGCAAAGGGTTGAAAACAACAGAAGAATCAGCAATAAAAAACTGATTTTAAAAGTGTGATATAGCCTCTGGTTATTAATACAGATGGTCAAATACTTTCACCACTTGCTGGGTCCATTGTGGTTGTATGTGACCACATGACCCCTTGTCCAAGGTTGTAAACAGAAATGTCATCTGTCACTTTTAGACTGAATCATTTCGTTTCAGTATGATTCTCTACTGCTAATTTGATCAGATAGAGCCTGCTCCATTTGCTGAGTCCCCCAGTGATGTAGACATGGAATAGAACTCCCAGTCAACTCATCATAAACAGGTAGCATGAGGTAGAAATAAACCTTTGTAGTATTAAACCACTGTAATTTTGGAGTTGTTTATTACTGCGACATATCCTAGGTTATACTAACAGCTTATGTATTTAATTGAATTCAAGGCATCTATAATAAAGAAGGAAATTTACTATGGATTGATGTTCACTATATATTGTCTAAGACATATTGTTAAGTAGAAAACTCAAGGTGTAGAACAGTATATATAGTATAAAATGTGTGTTTGCTATGTTTGTTATATATAACATAGAGCATCTGTGAAAATATACTGAAGACCCTGGAAATTTTGATTGCCGCTTAGGAAAAGTACTTGATGGAGAACAAGAGTGGGAGAAGACTTTTTACTACATACATACTTGCATTTTTAATTGTTTGAAAATATTACTTATTAAAAAAATTAAATTTGGAGAAATATATACAAGGATTTTATATGAATCCTTCATTTGGAAAAAAAGAAACTTAAGCCCCCCTCTAAATGCCAGTCTGGCAGATGTGGTATTGAAATGAGATTTTTTTGTGCCTGTGACTTGAGAGTTTATCACTATTGTTACATTATTCAAGTCAAGTCATAAGTAAAGCCTAGAAATTAAGAGGAAAGAAAGGCATTTGTCTATGGCCAACTATTTTGGGGGAAGAAAGTCTCCAAATATTAACTGATTAAAAAATTGTCATTTTAATTGTAAATACATGTGCTTTCTCTCAGTAAGGATGTTTTTTGTTTGTAAATAAAGGCTTTTGATTGGCTAAATAGAAAATTGGGTTCAATAATAATAATAAGAGAAATTTGAAATGTTACATAACAAGAAGTTAATTGGTAAGTTAGGTTTCAGATGCAATATCTCAGGGTCCTAGTCTCTTGCTTCTGACCTCCTCCTCTATGTAGATCCATGGATATCGAGTTATTACTTTTTAAACTGTACATAGATCTAATGGACACTGTCAAGCACATTCTTCATGTCCTTAAATCAGGGGTCAGTAACCTATGGCTGATAGACAAAACTTGGCCTGCTGCTCATTTTTTGGTAAATAAAGTTTTATTGGAACAGAGACATGCCCATTCATTTAGGTACTATGGCTGCTTTTGCTCTACAATGACAGAGTTGAGTAGTCATGACAAGGACAGTATGGCCTGCAAACCCTAACATGTTTGCTGTCTGGCTCTTTAAATAAGTTTGCTGAACAGTGCCTTAAATATACAGCAGCAAAACCCCTGGCATAGTTCCTGTTCAAGTGGGAAATGTACACAAGCATTTTTCTCTCCTACCCTCTGATAACCCAATAACATGATGGTAATGTGAGTAGACAAGAAGATAGGGTATAAAAGGGTGAGCGAATTTAATACATTTTCTGGAAGATGGAAAGGGTCTGGGAACTTAACAGCAGAATTAAAAATTTTAAAATGTAGCACTCCAGAATATGCCTGACAGAACCCTGGAAGTTTTCCAGACAAAGATTTTCAGATATAATGGAGGGCATGAATGAGATAGAGAGGTGCTTAAAAAATATGGGGTCCAAAGCATGATCCATAAAAGAAAAACAAATCAATAAATTGAACTTAAAACTAAAAAAAAAAAATTTGTTCTGGAACAACTCTGTTAAAAAAATGAAAAGACAAGCCACAGGACTGGCAGAAATCATTTGCAAGTCAATTCTCTGTCAAAGAGCATATATCCAAAATATATAAAGATCTCTAAACAATAGCAAGAAAGCAAACCATCCAATTAGAAATTGGACAAAAAAACATTACCAAAGAGGATATACATAAGGCAAATAGCATATGTAAAGATGTTCAATACCATTAGCCATTAGAGAAATGCAAATTAAAGTCACTACATACCTATTAGAATGATTAAAATGAAAATACTGACAATATTAAGTGCTCAGGAGTATGTTAGAGCAACTGGATATCTCATGAATTTTACACTGAAATGTAAAATGATATAGCTGCTTTGGTCTTGTCCTTAAAAACCTTGTGTTCTAAGTCAAGAGACAGCACATACACATATAAGTAAATTTTGGCATTTAAAAAATAATGTCACGGTCACATAGAATTTTTTAACAACCCATTAACAGTGGGCAGATTTTTGGACATATGTTATGACAGGTTCAAGAATTGCTGGAGGACAACAGGAAGTCAACTTTCAAATTGGGGTTATTCTGTAAAGTCTAGAATAAATGGTTTTTGTAAATTAAGCATGTTGCCTTGTGTTTATTGGTTATTTTCCTGAATGCGACACAGTGGATTGAAATGATCCCAGTATTTTGCTGATGGAGTTTGAAAGGACTGAGGCGTAGAGAAAAATATCGATGATATTTGAAAAGACGGTTTGGATTCAAGTTTAGCCTTTGTCCGTTAATAGCTATGTGACTTGGTCTCTCTGAAATTTCATCTATAAAAAGGGAATAATCCTTCCTCACATAACATAAGATAGAATATTTGAAAGCACTTTGTAATATTAAAGAAAATGCTAGTTACTACCTGGAGGGGATGTTTCTATGACTAGCAAGGTAAAGGAATTTATTTCATTCCCAAAACTTCTTGGAACAAATGGGGCCCTCTGAGGGGGCTGTCGCAGTCTAGAAGGGCTTACCCAGTCTTGGAGTGAGCACGTGCTGTGTTCACAGTCTGTTCGATTTGTTCTCGTCACTCCAATACAGATTAATAGAGACGGAACCTCAGCCTTTGGCCTCTTTTTATGCTGAACTCACCCCACAGAGGAAATGAACATAGAATTGCTAAGTCATCTGGTCCCCTTGTAAGACTGCAGAATCAGACTGTTTCCTCCTCTAGATGCCAGCTCCTGTGGCCGCAGGCTTTGATGCCGTGCATTTCTGTTTGACCTCAACATTGTTTAATCTGGCTACACTACAGAGCCTCACAATAAACCACAATGGTAAAAACCTGTTTGACAGCCACCTTGATTTCTACCAAAAGCTTCTTTTGTTAAATCAGCATTTTAAACACCAGTAAGCTTTAGAATCTTATCTACAATACCAGCAGAGGAAAAAAAATTTGTTTATACAACTTCATTTTTTGCCAATGGGTTCATCATAACTAACACATCCATCCAACTTTTGGAACTTAAGCTTGGACCAGTATATCATGTAGGTTATTTCCCCATTTGTGAAGTACGTTCGTATACCCTATTATCTTTTGATTCTTTCAGGAAGAGAGGAAGGTAATTACTATATGTTAGAGATTTGGAACTGAGAATAATTACAACTTGCCTGAGACCTTGCAATGACTAAAAGACTGGACTAGGAAGAAAAAAACATTCTGCCAGTTTTCACCAAAACTTCTTGCTTCTAGGTGCTGGGGAAGAATAATGAGAGGTTCTCAGAAAAGACACATGATTCAAACATGCAGTGGATGAGAAGACTTGTGTGTTGGGAAGGGTAGCCCAGTCTTCTTCCATCCTCAGCCCAGTGATAAGGGCACCCCACAGCATCTTGGCACCTCCAGGACACTGTGACACCCTGAAGATGTAGCAGCTGAATGTCACTTTGACATGGAGGGTCACTATTACTGTCTTCACTTATTGCAGAGAAGCAGCACAGCCTAAGGATTAAGACCATGGACTTTAATGTTACAGTGTCCTTCCCTTGCTCTGCCACCTACTAGCTTGTGTGCTCTTGGAGGAACTCACCTAATCTCTCAAAGTCTGTGCTGCTGTAAAATGGAGATAATATTTCTCTTATTAGATTGTTGAGAAGATTAAATGAGATAAAGACCTTAATCAAACCTAGTGCAAGGTCTGCTATAGAGTTCTTGAAGAACCTGGAAGAAATGAAAGACAGGGTGGAAGAAATGTGAAACATTCTGCATGGATGGCTTGGATTTGCAGTCATGTCCCTCTGGATGAATTTGGCTCACAGATATGTTTTGTTTAGCTGACCGAGGGACGGCGCATTCAGTATCTAGGCTTTTCCAAGGCAAATAAACAAGGCTACGGATGCCTTGACTATAATTTAAAGATGGTGTTGCATTTAATTTTTTTTCCTTTCAATTTGTAAGTTTGAGGCTTTGTCCAGCATCATCACTTGAGTTTGGAGGTACGGTGGGTCTCTCCAAATCCTGTCACCTCAGCATAAGTAAGATAGGAGGGAAATAGAGAATAGGAGAGATTGTTTGCCAAGGGGGAAGGCAGTGGGGACAATTATGCCCACTTACTTCTTTCTTCATTTCTTTTCACTGACATTCTTTATCGTAAGTCTTTGCCTCACTGTACCGGGAGACCACTGCTGCAACCGTATATAAATACAGTTGAGGGTGAGATAAGAAATGATTTTACTGTGCAAATATTTTTCATTAACTTTTCTCTCAAAATGAAGTCAGGAAAAAAAGATTGTGGCTTGGCCAGAGATAAGGATGGAGAGGAGGAAAGAACAAATAAATAAACAGAAGGCATTATTTTCCCATATAGTGATGTATGAACATTATGATCCTATACGTGGGAATCTTTTCCGCTTGTGAATTATGGTTCAGTGGTTCAGAAATTAAATTACTTCCTCCAGTACTAGACATCCTGCAGACTAATTATAACCTGTTAGAGTACCCAGAGGCTTGAATGTCTCCCTAGTCCAGGGAGCAATAGTGTTGCAATGCTCACCCAGGCCTTTCTTGAACTCCCAGGAACAGAGTGTCAAACACTGAAATTTCTACAAAGGTTTAGCCTATGTTACCAGGGAAGACTTATCTTTGGGGGTCTCAGGAACGGGTAGGTCAAGGATCCCCATGCCACATTTATTGTAGCTGCAGAAAGCTAGGTGTGCGGCATGAGAGAGGAGCTGTGTGGCAAGGCAGGTGAGGAAAGAGCTCCTTTCCACCACCATGGTTGGCTCTGTTGGAACCAGCCTCCTGATCACACTGGTCTCGGGAAAGGAAATGGGGCTTCAACCCCAGAATGAAAAGAACACAGGGCCTACACTTTGCCTATCCCATATTTGATCAGGACAGCAGGGTATTTTCCAGGATCTATTCCCTAAGGGGAATGAAATATCACTGAAAATGTTACAGAATGGAAAAAATTTCATCACTAGAATTCCTTCCAGGGACAGAATTGTTAAGGATTTAAAGGAATACTGTGATAAACTGCTTGGAATGGGTAGAATTTGGGGAAAGTATCCAAAGGGGGGTGCTCAAGGAACAAGATATGGTTGCTAACACTCTTTATGAGGAGAAAGGGTCTTCCTAAGCTAAGTTTGTGTTTGGCTGAGTAGAGTACGCAAGTTTGGAGCTAGAGTGGAATTGTCAGGACATTAGAGAGATTCCCCCTGTCACCAGCAGCCCTGCTTCTCTGCCTTTCCCCTGGAAATACTCACCCAATTTCTATCCACTTAAATGTGAAAAGTATCTTGGTCGTGTGACCACTGAGGGCGGGGGAGTCTTGGTGGCCATGCTGCCTGCACTGGGAGCAGGCTCACAGCATGGAGCAGCCCAGAAGGCAGATGAGCAGGCCTGGCTCCCTGTGTGTTGGGGAAGGTGCAGGAGGGGCTCCTGCAGATGCAGGCCGGGGCTTCCCTCCTCCCACTGCTACCCTTCCTAGAGCTCCAAATGTCTCAAAATCCAAGTTACTGAAGGATGAATTGGCAGAATCTTTAGTCACTACGGACCCTCTCAAAGTACATGCTTATAGACTCCTGTCTGACATATTCCAGCCAGCCAGTGTGTGGGGAGGACTGGGAGGATTGTGTCTTTATGTGCCTTTAAGGCTATTTAATCTTATTCTCCCTGTTGGGGAAGAATCCTAGCACTCTTCCTCCTTCCAGACCACATAGCAGAGCAGCAAGTTTCTCTACTTACCAATAATAATGCACGTGCAATTCTCATGTCCATTTGGCCTAGAGGGAAACTTAAGCAATCTCTTTCTACTGGGTTTCGGTGGCTTCTCACCTAACTGGCTTGTCAGACTCCCCTCACCCAGTGCTCTGTGCTGACTCAGGGCCTCCACAGGCTTCCTGCCCACGGAAGTCCAAGGCCATGAGTACCAGAGTGTTGCTTTCAAAGTTCAGGACTGAACACAGAGAACAATGAGTGTTTATCTGATTAGGACTGTATGAGATTTTAAAACCAAATTTAAATGACTTTAGGCAAACAAACAAACAAAAAAACCCTTTGTCTTATAATAAATGCTTCATTTTAATCCTTTGGCTAATAAAATAAAAGACTCGCTGTAGGAAACAAAATGGAAAATATAATCTTAGTTTTGGAAAAAAAATTAACATGTTTAATACAGATGTCAGCTAGGACCTTCCTGTAGTTTTAAAGATTTTAATTGATTTAAGACTGAAGTAATTACTAACTTACACAGCTTCTCTAATCTTACCATAATGTAGCATGGTGTTCAGATCAGCTTTCATCTGGAGAGCTGTTTAGTTCAGGGCACCATATTTTAAGACAATCTTTGTAAATTTGAGGTATATTCAGAAGAGAATGATAAAAATGATTAAGAAATAGAAAATTATATTATATGAAAAAGGTTCAGGAGTGAGTTAACCTTCTACCTGGAAAAAATAACAAACACTTAAAGGGAACATGTTAGCTGTCTTCAAATATTTGGAAGACAGCTAGATTTATTTTGTCCACATCAGGAAAGTATATTTATATCTAACAAGTAGGGAGTTACGGAAAAATGCATTTGACTCAGTATAAGGAAGGCCATTTTAGAAATTGGTAGCTCCTAGAAATAAAATATGGTACCTAAGAAAGGAGTGAGTTTCCCTTTTCTAAAATCATTCAATCAACAAATATTTTTTTAGTGACTAAGTTCCAGGCACTGTTTTAGGCACTTTTTTTAGAAAACAAAAAATGCTGCCTAGCCACATATCTGGGACATTATAGGAGATGTTTGTATTAATGAAAAAAAGTTAAATTACAGTACGTTGTTTCTATGGGATTTTTTCCTACTTTAATATTTTATATGTTTATTCATTTAAAGAAAACAACAACAATAAAAAAGTCTATCATTTATCATTAAAATTAGTCCTTTCTGGGCAGTGATTATTGTCCTATTATTTTCCCCCATGGTAATGAATTGCTACATGCAGTGTGAAAATAGGCACTCAATGGATTCTGGATGCTGGCCCTAGCAAACCCAAGAGAAAGGCAGCAATGACAGTGAGTTTTCTATCCCTGTAGCCAGAGAAAGTCTGCCCTTTCCAACTGTTCTGGTCAATCAAGATATTTTTAATCTAATCTTTCTTTTCAAACACAGTAGCTTTTACCCTAAACTTTGTGCAGTTGATGACATGCCTTCGATATCTTCATTCAAATCACATGTAGAAATGTTAAAGAGAACAGGAACAGATACAAAGCATTCCTGCTAGCTTTCTATCCAACCATGAATCGGTGTTACTGTGGAACCAGGAATGAAACTTGCTAACTGAAGACTTACATATGCAACTTAGACAATCTTATTTGCATACATATCGTGAAAGATTTTGGGAAATGATTTACAAATATCAAGGCATTGAAGTCAAGGTAAATGTGACTGAAAAAAAATATCAAGGTACCGTGTTTGCAGCAAATATGCTTCTGCTCATTAAAAAGTATGATTTGTTATTAAGATATCCATGATTCCCTAGAAATCACCATTTCATTTCCTACATGCTCACGAACTGTATTCAAGAATTTATTCTAGCAATTTTCCAAAATCCAAATTTACTTCAGTTTTTTTTTTAAACAAACAAACAAACAAACAAACAAAAAACTAGAACATCTAGGCTAGGCCCGTGTGCGGCCATGAACGGGACCGCAAACCCACTGCTGGACCTCGAGGAACGTTGCCTGGGGCTCGGGGAGAGCTTCGAGAAGCTTCCAAGGGCCTTCTTCCACACCATTCTCTATGATTTTAAGCCAGCATCTAAAGACACTTCCTGTCAAGGAGGGCTTCAGGTTGGCAAAGGAGATGAAGTCACACTGCCACATATCCCTGGATCCACACCACCAATGACTGTGTTCAAGGGAAACAAATGGCCTTATCAGAAAGACCGTGTGCTTATTATTAATCACGACACTGGTGAATAGGTGCTGGAAAAACTCAGTAGTAGCATGCAGGTGAAGAAAACAAGATCTGAGGGGAGCAGTAAAATCCAGGCCCGAATGGAAGAGCAGCCTACTCGAACGGCACAGCCATCACGGCCACCAACCACCACCTCCACCACCGATGCTCTTCAGAGCTCCAAGGAAGCCTCCAGTTGCACCCAAAACTTCTCCCTTGAAAGATAACCCCTCACCGGAACCTGAGTTGGATGATATGAAAAGAGAGCCGAGAGCGGAAGTTGATGTTATTGGACAGATGAGCAGCAGCAGTGGGAGCAGCTCCTCAGACTCTGAGAGCTCCTCAGGAAGCGATGACGATAGCTCCAGCAAGGGAGGCGAGGACGATGGCCCAGTCTCTCCTCCACAGCCTTCACACCAGCAGCCCTGCCATTGCCAATGGAACCAGCCGGCTACAAGGAAGCAACCAGCTCATGAACACCCTCAGAAATGACTTGCAGTTGAGTGAGTCTGGCAGTGACAGTGATGACTAGCACTGGATCTTTCAAAGTCTGCTTTTTGGTACACAAACATGCTGCAAGACCGGGCTGCTTTAGCATGTAGTCCATTGCCAAGAGGAAAATGTTATGAATCAGTAGTAGAAATTTGAGGCTCTGGAGCTCTTAGATATTCAAAGGTTTACCTTAGTGGTAATGGGTGATTTTCTCATGTAATTTTTGAACAATCTCATCTTTCCAAGTAGATCTATAGAAGAACTAACAGAATTATGTTTCCATTTAGTTAACATTGTTCATGAGAAACAGACAAATGTGCCCTGGTCTAGGTTACTCAAAGGCCATGTCTTCACCAGGCCAGTCAGCTTGGCCAGGTGATTTGCACCAGTGAAATGAAACAGTCTTTGAGGGGATAGGAGAGAGCGGGAAATCTCAAACTGCATCACTGAAATATGTGAAAACCACTTTAAATTGTTGACACAAAGTGGTAAGGAAGTTGTTTGACCCAAGCCTGGGTAGAAATGGATTTCAAGACGGAGTGCTTGCGCGTCAGCTGGTTGGGAACCAGGACATCTGGCTAGCTCAACCCCCATTTACAGACTAGGAAAGGAAGCACACGGCCAGCTGTGGCAGTCTCCTGGGTACTACCTGCCCCTTTCCCAGGCTTTTCTCGTTCCTCCCTCCCTTGAATCCCTTTTGTTGGAATCAGAGATTTATCATATATGGGACTTTTATATGTACATTGGAGCTTTGATTAGATTCCAAAGGACAAAAGTGTTGGGTACTTCTAGCTTGAATAAGATCCACAGAGTCCCTAAACACATGAGGCTGGGTGAGCAGATTAAACCAGCAGCCGCTGTGCTGATGCGTGTGACTGAGTTACATTGGGGCTTTTGGTTCCATGTACATCCATAGTAAGCGTTCTTCATTCAGTGGGTTTTAGCAGGAGGAGATAGGAATAGAAGAGAGGTGTAGTGAAGAACCTCTCTGAACAAATGAACCAGCAGTAAGTTTCCAAAAACCGGAATCTAGATAGGAGTTCTACAGTAGGAAACTGCACATTCTTTGATAGGGGATTTCTGTTCATGCTTTTGTACCACTGTTTGTGCCTGACTCCCAGACTGATTTGTGTTTTTTATGTACAACTAGATGAAAGTCACAAGATTGCCTTCTGCAGTGTGCAGTTTCCAAATGAATCTGTTGTTGCAGGAAACTGGTCACTAGTAAATGTTCCATATTGAGTGAAGGTGTGATCAATCGTCCTGTAATTAGTATAGAGTAGCCCATTTCTGCAGTTTGAACATGTCCTGAGAAATTTCCATTAAGACAGTAATAATAATTTTTCCTCTTTGAGTCCGCCCACTCAGATGGTCTCCCCGCCCCAGCTAATCTAGACCTAGAAAGGTAATAGTCTGTGGTGGGGGATTTTGTTTGAGTTGTACCTTGCAGAGTTGACTATTTTCATCCGCGTAGTGACGCCAGCGAGCTGGAGATGGGGACAGAGCCCTTGCCCAGCAGCACGCTCACACCACTTCACCCAAGTTTAGGTAATGGTTGTGCACCAGTACTCTGTGGTGGGTTCTCAGCTGTTGTGAAGTTGTGACGTTTCAGTGGATTTAGTGGCGAGTAGGAACTTACTTATAGTGGATTGATAATGACAGCTCAGGGAAGGTGAAGGTCATGATTGGGAGACTTGAATCATTACTGGATGTGGGAATTGTTTCACTACTCTTAACTTGCTCAAACTGGGGTAGGTTCTAGGAACTTGAACTAAAAATATCTATTTAAGCCTCTCTCTCTCTTTCCCTTTTTTCTTCGAAAGCTTTGATTTATTTATATGGACAGAACTGTGGTTTTTGGTATGTTGGGCCAAGATGTTTGGTGCTATAGGAAGTACTTGCACGTGGCACTGGGCTCAGTGAGTTAAGCTTTCTGAGCTTCAGACCCTTTCCTCCCTGTCATCTGTCCTACCCAACACTGGATGGTTATTCTATAGCACAGGTCCAGTTTTGTTGTCTGCACAAAACCTTTGGTGGTTCTGGTCCCCTACCCCCTATTTGTACCCACCAGAGTAAGGAATCATTTTCTTTTTGGAAATCAAGAATTTGGCCTCACAGATGGCTTCTCATGAGTAACTTCATGTCAGCCAAGCTAGACTTGGTTCTTCCTGCCTCTGTGCCTTCTCTCAGCCTCTCCCCCTCCCCTCGACCTCCAAACCCCACTCCTGAGATTCTGCGGGGCCATCTTCATGGACCCTTTTTCTGTTTCAACCACATGGAGTGTCCTGTGTGTGCATACTGATCTTTCTCTTGCCTGAATTCGAGTTGATATGAGCTCCTTAAAAGCAGAGACTATCACTTTCATCTCTATTCCTTGGTGTGTCCACAGGAATAGACATTCAGATGCTTATAGCCTTGTGGGGGAGGAGGCAGAGAAAACTAACCTGGGGATAGACATAGAGAAGTACAGGGGATAGACATAGAGAAAACATTCCAGGCATTTGGAGAGAGCTGAAAATATTCGTGTTGATTTTCATGATTTAGAAGTCTTTAACTGAATTGTTAAAATTGCCTTTTCTTTGCTCTATACGATCTCTACTATACTGTGGGTCATTTAGGCAAGATGAAAAGACTTAAGTCTAAGGTGCCTGAAATGCCATGGCAAGCCTCAGTAAAGATGTGATTTGGGGAAACTTAATACAAATAAACTAGAGATTTGTAATAATTCCACTCATGAACTATTTTATTTCTGTAGCAGAACCATTTTTTCTATGGAGGTGATAATGTGTTTGTGTATCAGTGCTGGGAAAACTTGAAAATTCCAAAATCCTTACTTCCCTATTTGAGAGGCTGGTTCAGCTGTGTGTGTGTGTGTGTGTGTGTGTGTGTGAGAGAGAGAGAGAGAGAGAGAGATAGAATGAGGGAATGAATGATATATTTATTACATTACTTTGGAAGAGAATTAGTCTGTTATGTGGATATATATTAGGTACAGCCAAATTGGATGTTTCCATTTGGCAAGGAAAGTAGGATTTCTGAAACTCAGACCTTAACCAGTAGGTTGGAAGAGAAGACCAATTAAAGCATTATGAAATGTATGTTTTCATTGCTTCTGTTATTTCTCTCTTGAGTTCATTATTTTATTTGCTTTAATGATTTTTAAAATTTTGTACCTAAAAGTTTATTTTGCTTAATTATTAAGTAGACATGCATGTTTACATTTATGTAAAATATTTTCTGTGTAAAGTTTTTTGTTTATCCTCTTAAAAGATCATTGTATTTAAATAAAAATGAAGGTCAGCAATACAGAAAAAAAAAAAAACTAGAACATCTAGAGTCTTTGGTCACTCTTGAGTTAATTTTATTTTCTATTGTCTTTAGGAATAAAATTATTTTCCTGAACACTTTTTATTTTGTTCCATGTTCTTTTCTTAAACATTTTTTATTAAGAATGTACTTTAAAATTTATTCCAAGCTGGAGTTTAACAGAATAGCTATGTTTTAACTATGATATAAGATGTTGCTTAACTTGAATTAACGTTAATTCAAAGTAATAAAGAATGCTCATAAAGAACTGTGATAAATTCCCTAACATATCAAAGACTTTACAAAACTATCAAAGGATGGAGAACTATCCTGTGTGACAGTTGTCTTCTCACTATTCCCATGGAAGTTTCATCAGTCACTGAGTGTATTTTCACTTTAAAACTAGGTTTCCATTTTCAAAATATTATAATGTCAATTTAAACAGAAAAAGAAAAAATATGAACCATTTGTCTGGCATTGGGACTTTGGATTTTTAAAATTTCCAAAAATTATTTAAATTAGATTTTTCTGAACCCTAGGATAAATGTTGAAGTTTTATGTTTATTTGTCTATTGTTCCCCATACATAGGAGTGTCAGCATTCTGAAGTTATGGGATTTTATCTGTCTTGTCCTCTTCTGTGTATCTAGAGCCTAGAACAATGTCTGGCACAGAATAGGGAATGAATTAATATATTTTCTGACTTGTAGTTTTATCATCTAGTTATTTAAAAATTAAGATCATGTGGTTTTTTTTCCCCCTCTAAGGAACATGTGACTTCTTTTTGGCCTACAATTTTCCCTTCCTAGTCAGAATTAAGACTGAAGTAGCATATTTCCTCTTTATATTTTTCATATTTTGAGATAGAAACTTCTCATCCAAGCAATTCTCATAGGAAGAAAACACGAAAATGTGTTCCCTGACCTTGTTCCATCTCAAACTCCTGTAAGAAAAATTTGGGCTGAGGGCCAGAACCACTTTATCCGGGATCGTGGCTCAGGAATGGTTCTTTCCCTCAGCTTCGGTGATTGGGTTGATCTTAGTCAGGGCCTGAAGATGGATGGCATCGCATGAGGGAGGCAGGACAAGTTGGTTACTTTTCCAGCCTCCATTCAAGTAGAAAGTAGTCCCTTGGAAAAAAATAATGTTTCATCCTATTACTGAGAGATCAGCGTAAAGTTGAATTTCAGTGATTTCAGTGTTTGGGAAGAGAATGGGTTTTGGAATCAGACAGACATGAGTTCAAATCCTGACTCTGCCACTTACGGACTGTGTACCCTTAGGAAAATCAGTCCACACCTCTGATTTTTGGTGTCTGTACCTCACAGTTTTTGTGAGGATTGAAATAAGATTATGTATGGAAGGTATGTAGTATGAGGCTTTGTGCACAGTTGGCCTTCAGATATGGATTCTATTGTTATTTTAATATCCAGTCACAAAATAGAGTCAGTGCTTGGCTAATCCATCACTCCCTCTCCATTCCCTTTGGTGGCCTTGATAAATTTAGGTGCCCCTGCATAATTGAGAGAAGAGAGAATGACACCCTCACAATAGCTGCACCATAAACTATTGGTATGTGTGTTGCAGGTTTTTAAAATAATACTTAACTTTGATACACTGCATGGTTGCAGGTGAAGGGGTTGATTTAGCCTACAGGATAGGTCAATTAATATGTCTTCCAGAGCCAAAGGAATGTGACATTTCAGTGAAGTACTTGGCCTCTTTGTGTTGCCTGCATCTTCCACACCAACGTTATATAAATAAGTGAAAGAAAGTTTTGCTGTGTTGCAAGGGCATTGTCCAATCATTTTGAACAGTTACCCTGTGACCTCCAGAACAATTAGCCCAAGATGTTCCTTGTCCCCTTCTCTGCATCCTAAGCACTGCACTAGGCACATCAAGGATCAAGAAGCAATACAAAAGCAATGTGGTCTCTGCCTCTAAGGGATTTTATTCTGAACAAAGAAACTGAAAATCATAAATATATGCAACATGGGGTAGCATAGTAGGATAAGCCCGAACTGGGAGCTAGAAAATCACCTTCAAACCTTCATTTTGCTACTAAATAGTCTTAGGCAAGTCGCAAATTGCCTTTGTAAAATAAAAGCATAATATTAGATGAATTCTACAGGCTCTTCCCTTTCTAAACTTGATAATTCTATTTCAGAGAAAAAAAAAGATAATAACTACAATAAAAGTGGGTGACTGTGAAGATCTATACGAGATGTTGGTTGTCACCATATTAAATGTCAATATAGTATAAATTGGTTCAATAGCACTGTGCCTTCCTCAAAAATCTTTGTTAGGTTGTAACAAAGATTTAACATAGAGAGTAAAGAAATGATCACTGAGTCACAAAATTTTAAAACACCAAGGGATTTTAGAAATTATAGAGGTTAATTCCCTCCCTTCTTGTGTCAAGGTTTATGAAATAAGAGCTCCTGGAAGAGAGAGATCTAGTGGTGTATGATGAAGAGGGTGGGAAATAGGTTTTTGGAGAGAGAAAGAGAAAGCTCTTCTTCTCTAGGTCACTTAAATGTTAGTGTTCCTCAGGATGCATCCTAGATCCTCCTGTTTTCGGCCTACATACCTTACATGGGTGTTGAGCCTAAGAATACTGAATTATAGAAATGCCCCCTGTATTTCTGGAGACAAGATTTTATTTCAGAAATCAAATAAGGCTTTGCCTTAAGGAAAAAATAAATATGTTAGTTCAAAAGCTGCCTCGTCTCAGGAGGGCGTTTTGCTGGTCAGTAGAAGCTGCATCTCAAGGAGACAGCTGTAAACTGGGCCTTTGGTTCTCGCCTGTTTTGAAAGACAAGGCAGGCCTCCCTTAGGACCAAAGGTTGCCGGTGCTGCTGACAGGTGGACCCCCAGAGATGAGAGCTAATCAGATAGATATGCTATTGCCCAAGCCGGGCCCAGATGGAACCGTGCGGTTAAAGTAATTAACACAAAGCACAGCCCATGTTGACTTCTGGGATCATCTCTGTCTCCAAGAACACCATCACCAGAGCCAAGATGTCTCTGTTTGTTGCTAAAGTAATAGCCTTATCATAAAACTTAGAAGTTTGCCCCAAGACGATTTTATAACCCATTGTTCCCCTAGTTAGAGTTAGTTAAAGGATCTGTAGTAGCCTTTTAGGAGACTTTGACCCTAAAGCAAACTGCCTGTTAGTATGAAAATCCCGTTGCCCTTGGCAACCGGAGCCTGTATGTACCCTATATAATACCTGTGTGGAGTTTCAGTTGGGGAGATATTTTATGTGGGTAAAATATTTCCATCCAGATACCCTCCTTTGTCTACTTTCATAAACTTTCACTTTATAAACTATATCTTTGGCTCTGTGTATTATTATCACCATTACTTTATCTTTTATTTCTGTTTCCTACTATATTTTTCATCCTTTGCGATGACCCCTGCCTGAGAGACCTGATCGGAAGAAAAACCTCTTTGCAGGGAGCGTAGCTAACTCCCTGCAAACTGGCATAGTCAACTTAGAGACCATGATCAGAACAAAGAGAAAAGGACCTCTTTGCGGGAAGCGTAGCTAACTCTCCGCACATGGGGATGTCAACCATGATCATATTAAATGTCATGTTGATCATATTAAAAATTATATTAACAACTCACAGTTTTTCCAGTCGGGACATTCTCCTGAGTTCTCCCTACCTACTTCACATTTCCACTTGATGTTTCCTCTAATGGTATGTCAAAACATGCCTAAAACATGATCCATCCTATTCCTCCCCCGTACTCCTCTTCCATGGCTTCCTGTTTCAGTAAATAGCACCACTGGATTCCCAGTTTCCCAAGCCAAAAACCTGGATAATATTCTTAACTCATTCTTATAATTCTTGTAAATTACATACTACAGTCAATCGATTCATTTAACAAGTGTTCATTGGTCTTCTGCTATTTGCCAGGCACTCCTTAAGGCATTTGGGATATGTCAGTAAATAAAATAAAAAAAAAAAAATCTACTTTCCTCTGTGGAATTATTTAAATTTTTTTTTAAATTTTTTATTTCTTATGGTGAAAAGATGTATATTTAGAATTAGCCAGCTGGACTTGATTTAGTCCCAATTTTTTGGGTAACATCCAAAGCATCATAATCAGATGCCAGTCGAACATGTGCCTTCTTCTCTCCACCAGGCCTGGTCAGGGTGTTGACCTTGGCCACATCCATGTCATAGAGCTTCTTCACAGCCTGTTTGGTGCTTGTTGGCTTTGACATCTGCAACGAACACAAGTGTGTTGTCTTCTGTCTTATTCATGGCAGACTCTGTGGTTGGGGGAACTTGATGATGGCATGGTGGTCAAGCTTGTTTCTCCTGCAGCTCCTCTGAGGATATGTGGGCTGCCTCTGGAGCCTCAGTGTCTTCGGCTAGAGGAAGGTGGGTGATGTACGGATCTTCTTTTTTTTTTGTGGCTGTGGACGCCTTGTGGCACTGCCTTCTTGGCCTTCAGAGCCTTTGCTTTGGCTTCAGCTTTGGGAGGGGCAGAAGCTTCCTTCTTCGCCTTCAGTGCCATCTTGTGAAAAGCTTCTGTGGAATTTAAATGATGCATTGGTCCCCTCGATTCTTGTAAGGTTTCTTACAAATTCATCCAATTTCCTTCACCTCACTGTCATTACCCTACTTCTAAGCATTATCCACTCTTAATTCCTGGACAAGCCTCTTTTCATCCTGCCTCCAATTCACTCTCCACACGGTGGCCTGAGTGAACATGTCAAAAATCCAAATCTGATCAAATCACTCACCAGTTTAAATCTCTTCAACAGCTTTCAGTGCCCTAGTATACCACCTAATCTCTTTTAAACCTCACTCTTGTGACTTGACCCTTTCTTCATTTCTGGTTTCCTGTTGTAACATGCCTCATCTTGGCACCACCTGTTCCTTTCCTAGTATGCGGAATTCCTTCCAACTGCCATAAAAGACCTTGTTCTTTCTCACACCTGGAGCATTTGTCCTTGTTTTTCTCTGCCTGGAATATGCTTCTCCACTCTCTTCTTTTTCTTGCTATTCCTAGTCATTCTTCAAGTTGCTGCTTCAGTGTCATTTTCTCAGGGAACCCTTTTCCGAAGCCGATAGATTGGTTAAGTTCCCCTGGCACCCACATCAGACTTCTCCTTGCATTTATCACAGATTGCCACCATTGCTTGCTTGTCTGCGCTTCAAAGTAGATGGTAAGAGCTGTATCACAGGGTTCTTGTTGCCTTCTTCTCTGCTGTATCCTAGGACCTACCAGTGTGAGGCCCATAGTAGACACTTAAATATTCATTACATGAATGAATGTGTAAATACACAAATAAATGCATGAAATGAACATTTGAAGGGACAGTCAGCCAGATACCAGAATGGTAAGTAGAAAACTCCATGGGCATAGAGATGATTTGGTGATTTGATTTCATTCAAAATAATTAGAATAATTATAGGAATAAAAAAGAATAATTTAGTCATATATTGTGTTTTCATTTTACATAATTCCTAAGACTTAAATGATTGATTTTATCTGCTTTTTTTGAAAGTGGAGAGACTTTTCCCTTAGAACCCACCTCCCAGAAATACTTCCACTTAACTTTCTGATTCCCAAACACTGAGTAACTCAAAAAGAATAATAGAGAACACAGTAGCTGTTATGAAGTGATTTATGTCCTCCCAACAATCAATATGTTGAAATATTTATCTCTAGTACATCATGGAATGTGACTGTATTTGGGAACAGGGCTTTTAAAGAGGTAACTGAGGTTAAATGAGGTCATATTGGTGGGCCCTAATCCAATATAACTGGTGTTCTTATAAGAAGGAGAGACACCAGAGATGCACAGGTATAGAAGAAAGGACATGCAGGAACACAGTGAGGAGATGGTCACCTGCCAGCCACGGAGACAGGTCTCAGGAGGAACCAAATCTTGCCTTGGAATTTAACACTGCAGAACTGTGAGAAAATAAATTTTTGTTGTTTTAGCCACCCAGTTTGTGGTATTTTGTTATGATAGCCCTCGCAAAGTAATACAGTGACCTCTTCATTTATGTTAGGGAAAACCTACTCCATAAATTGAAATACTCCAGATTGAACTATGGGATGGGGATATCACTGCATTTTTTGAATGCTTATAGCAGTTTTATTCATAATTGCTAAAAACAGGAAACAGCCAAGATGTCCTTCAGGTGACCAATGGATAAACAAACCGTGATAAATGCATACAATAGAACATTATTGAATTATATAAAAAAGAGCTATAAAGCCACAAAAAGACATACATAAATTTTAAATGCATATTGCTGAGTGATAGAAGACAGTCTGAAAAGTCTGCATACTGTATGATTCCAATTACGTGATATTCTAAAAAAGGCAAAACTCTAGCAATGGTAAAAAGATCAGTGAGGGTGCCAAGGATCAGGGAAGCACAGGGAATTTCATAGGGTGGTAAAATTATTCTGTATGATGCTGTAATTGTGGATACATGGCATTATGCATTTGTTCAAACTCATAGCACTTATGGCACAAAGAGAAAGGTTTAATGTATGCAAATTAAAAAAAATTATTTAGAAGACTGGTGGATCCCAGGATGGAATGCAGAATGTGACAAAAGCAATCTAACTGTATTACAAACGTATGAAATAACCTATTGAAACAAATGGAGTTTGACTTAAGTTACTTTCAAAATAAATGGAGTCTGTGAGACTAGAGGTAAAAGAAACTATACATAAGTAGCGTACTCTAGTTGATAAAGTTATTTCCCAAAGGGATAAATTTGTTAACCTACCAGGTTAACAATTCTGATATTGCTATACATCACTGCATTTTTTGTCCTGAGTTATTTTGCCTGAAATGCACACGTTAGTTCTAAGGAAGTGTAGAAACACTCTGAGATAGATGAAGTGCATTGAATGTATATGTAGCCTTCCCCAAAGACAACACAATTGGTTATTTATTCTGCTGATATTATGACACTGGCCCCAAGATGCTAGTATCTCCACAAAGTTTCCCAAGGTTTCACATTACTAAATCCTTCAGGCTTAAAACCTGGGAATAATTTTGAATCAACATTTTTTCTTTATTATTTACATATAGTCAATGACCAATTCCTTCTGATTCTTATTCCAAAATTCCTCTTTCATACATCCCATCATTTTTCTTTACACAGATATCAGGAAAACCCAAACTCTCATGGCCTTGCAGGAAAGTTATTGCCAAATTCTCCTACCTAGCCTTCCTTCCTCCAACCTTTTGCTTCTGTTCTGCAACTACAAACAAGTTAATGTTAATAAAATGCCACCTTATCAATGCTCTGCTAAGGAATTTTGGTGTCTCCTCATTGTCTAGAAATTAAAATATAACACTTTTACTTGGAATTAAAAGCACTTTCTACTCTTGTCCCATTGTATCAACCCAGCTTTCTTTCCCAGGATTACACAACATCACATCTAACTTCAGCTGACTAGTTTCCTCACTGTCTCTTACGCTTATTCACAACTGTGCACCATTCTTTCATGTTCTTCCCTCTTTTTACAATTTTTCCCACATCGATTCCTATGGTTAATTTTTATTCCTGTCTTATTCCCTACCATACTATAAGCTCTCGGAGTGCAAAGAGTGTGCTTTCACTCATTATATCTTCACCTGAACTTGTCCACAGTAGAGATTCAAACACACTTGTCAGATGAAAGAGAGGAGAGAAGGGGGAAGTGAGGAAGGAGGAAAGCTTTAAACTACTTGCATGTCTTCTGGAAAAGTATTTTATGTCTATTAGAATTTCCACGTCTGAAATTTCTGCTCTATGAAGTTTTTAGAAATCAAGCACCAACAAAGAAAACCCCTAGCACCTTTGCGAAGCCAATGTAATCCCATTAGCTGTCTGGGTCATTGTCATTTGGACCATTTCTCCTTATTTACCTTTTTCATTTCAAGACATCATTTTAAGATATCATAAAATTATAATGAGAACAAGATTGTGTCTTTTGTCTTATTCAATGCTGTGTTTCTAATACCTTGCACAGTGTGAGACTTGGGGTAGGTACTTGGTATATATTTCTTTAAAAAATGCCGAATGGGATGAATGAGTGAATGAATGAATGAGGAACACAGATTAATGTAGAACCCTGGAAAGAAAACTGCCAGATTTTGGACCAATTAAGAAGAAAATCTAAACAGATCTATAACAAAAAATTTGCTTATTTACATAGTTACGACAATAGAACAATAAGCACAGATGATTTCAACTACATTTTTTTAAACAAACCCAGGTTTGTTGTCTTTTTCCCATCTTTCTGGAGGTATCAGGGACACAAGATGTATGTGAGGAGATGTCTTTAAAAATCAACTTAGGACTGTAGGTTATAAAATTCCTAGTGTTCTTTGTATAAATCCTTTGAAGCTAAATTGATTTATTTTTTAAAATTCTAGGCTATTTTTTTTGTGGTTACTACATCAGAAGGGTACACATTTAACATTTCAGAAAATGGCTGCAGAAGGTGAGGTTGGTACCTGCATCAAAGATTGGAAATCTACAGCGTCATTCTTCAGTCCCGTTTCACCTCTGTTTGCCCTTTATCTCTGTGATGTATTAGCACTTCCTTGGTACAACAATGAGGAAAACTTACAGTTCAGTGAAATTTTTAATCCTGTTCTAACAAGTTACATGTTTCGAAACAGCTACTTCTCTCTCTGTAGTGACAGTTTAAAGAGAAAAGAACAATAGAAATTAACCCACACTCTATACTGATGTTCGATCTTTCAGTGAGTGCCAAAGGCAAAACCTATACTCTGAAGGCTCACCCATTTTATTTGGAAACTCCCATGGTTCCAATCAGATAAAGACCAAGTTCTTTAGCTTGCCCGTCGGGGTCTTCCGTCAGTGTAATCTGTCATTTTTCTAACTTCTCTGTCTTTATTAGTTAGGGATCTCCAAAGAAACAGAATCAACAGGGTGTCTGTGTGTGTTAGTGTGTGTGTGTGTGTGTGTGTGTGTGTAGAGGAAAGACAGAGAGATTGAGAGAGATGAATTGGCTTATATGATTGTGGAAGTGCAAGTCCAAAATTTGCAGACTGAACACCCGGGAAAGAGTTGTAGTGTGAGTCCCAGAAAGTCTGCTGAGAGAATTTTGTCTTGCTTGGGGGAGGTCATTGTTATATTAAGACCTTCAGCTGATTGGATGAGATGCTCCACATTATGGAGGGTAAACTGCTTTATTCAAAGTTCACAAACTTAAGTGTTAATCTCATCCAAAAAACACCTTCACAGAAACATCCAGAATAATATTTGACCAAATATCTGGGCACCATGGCCCAGCCACATTGACCCATAAAATCAGCCATCACACTTTCTATCTCGATTATGTAGATTTCCTTAACATTATTAGCCTTTACCCTCACACCATGTATATCATATTCATTCTGGCTTCTCTTTGTTCCTCAGTAACAATCACTTCTTCATCTGCCAATAATGTCTTCAAAATTCCCTCCTTCTAGTCTAATGATTATCAAACTATAGTGTGTATTTTAATCATCTGAGCTAGCAAAGAATAGAGAGGCTCAACCTTTGGAAGTAGCATGGAGCTTGGGTATTTGCATTTTATCGAGTTCCATAAATGATTCTGATACACACCAAAGTTTGAAGACCATTCCTCTACTCTAAATTATACCCTCCCTTCAAGTGGTCCCCCTACATTCCCTTCATTTAAAAAATTACATTTTCATATACCCACCCCAATACAAAAGTAATTTTTCCTTTTGTAAATTCCAATGCTTTGACTATATACCACACAATTTCCAATTTCTTAACTCCTTAAATTTTTTTTCTTATTCTATTTGTATGCATTTATCTCTAACCTCTGTACAGTGTATTTTGAGAGTAGTGACCTTGTATATAGCACAATCTAATAAATGAAAAGATTCTCAGTCCTGGATGCACTTTAGAATAACTTGGTGAACTTTAAAAAATGCTTAAGGTCTGGTTTCACTTCCAGAGGTTCTGATTTAATTACTAGCGGTGGACATTGGGCACTAGTATGTTTTAGAAGTTCTCCAGGTGACTTAGTGTGTTCTCAATCAGAACTGAGAGCCACAGTTACTGTAGAAAGAGATGAGAGGAAAAGACCTTTGTCCCTTTGGTATCATGGTGTATCCCAGGTAGCCAGGGCAGTGCCAGAGGTGTGGTAAGTGCTCAATAAATATTTAATTGCATGGGGCCAGGCATAGTGACTCATGCCTATAATCCTAGCACTCTGGGAAGCAGAGGCAGGAGGATCATTTAAGGTCAGGAGTTCAAGACCAGCCTGAGCAAGTGCAAGACCCCATCACTACCAAAAATAGAAAATATTAGCCAAGTGTGGTGGCACACACCTGTAGTCCCAGCTACTTGGGAGGCTGAGGCAGGAGGGTCACTTGAGCCCAGGAGTTTGAGGTTTCTGTGAGCCATGATGACACCACTGCACTCTACCCAGGGTGACAGAGTGAGACTCAGTCTCAAAAAAAAAAATCAATTGAATGGATCAAATCTTTCACCATTTTTTAGCTGTATGAATTATGTGAAACTTCTTGCACTTGTCTTAACCTCAGCTCTCCATATTTATAAAATGGGAATAACAATATCTATATTAATAGGGGTAGTTTCAAAGAAGAGATGACAAAATAAGTTATTTGGCACATAATAGATGCTCATCAAAAACAAACTCCTTTCCCTTCAAAAATTTGTTTTCATCCTATTTCTGACACTGGAAAGAATGCTGTGGGCAAAATAACTACGTACACGTGAAATGTGTATTAAGTAAATGAATGAGGTATAGAAATGATGGCTACAGTATTGAGTGATTTAAACTGGGACTAAAACATGGTAATGTCTCATTTTATTATAATTGTTGGCTTTGTGGATTCCACTCTTCCACTCTGTGGCAGGGATAAGATGGTAAATGTTAATTACAGGATGTTGCAATTATGTATGTTATAAGATTTCTGCCAGTACCTGCTAAATTAAAAAGAAGAGCAGTTATAACTTATGTGTAATTTCTCTCATTAAAAAGAATGCATTGTAATTAAACAACCTGGAATGTGATCAAATGAACTCATTTGGTCCCAAACCTTACTTGCAATAATGTGTTTGATTCTCATTGACTCCCAGAGATCTTAAAAGTCATTGTGTAGTGCTGGGAAGAGAGAAACACACTTTTGAATTATCTGTTTATTTGTCTATGGTGTGCTGTGTGAACTCCACATTTGTTTGTGGTGTGCATGTGTTCACACACATACACACACACACACACACACACACGCATGGTTCGATAACATGCTCTTCAAGATGTTGAATTACACTGGTCCACACGTCAGGAGTCTGGGAGCTGGTGAAGGACTACTTTGATTTCTAAATTGTTGCTAACTGTTCAACTTCTGCTTTTCTTCTCTCTACCTATGAAGCATGGGAAAGTCTGATTTTTTTTTCTTCCTTTCTTTCCCATGTTACTCAGAAAAAAACATGAAGAGAACAAGTGAGTTTTTGCAAAGAACTCTTGAAAACCTGTTTGAGCAAGTAGTAATAGCCTGAGGAAAAGTGTTGGACTCCAAAGGCCTAACTTCAAAAGAAACCTGGGTGTTCTGTGCCTTGCACAGGGCATGAGAAGACAGGCAGCTGTCCATGTTGGACTGATTTGATTCAGTAACAGCTTTTAATGGAAACATAAAACAAAAATAACAAACTATGTAAGGTTTACTGTTGACATTTTCTCACAGACATTTGCTTGGATGAAAAATGAGATAGGAAAATCTATATGCGAAGCTACTCTGTACATTAAACCTTAAATTGTAGCCTACTGTGGAATTTGTTTAAACACATTAAAGTTAACTAAGAACTTTTCCTGTGAGGTGAGATTTTTTTTGCTGGATTATTTTAACATTTCATTTAAAATTCCCACTCTATAGAAAGTATTCTAGTTCACTGGAAAATGATTTTCCACACTTGTGCTCTATATGTACCCACTCTTGACAGAACATTTTCGTTTGGAACACCTCAAATGCAACTTTTAAACGGGACTCATTACAGGGACAAAATTTCTTCTCTACAACCTTTAGGCCTTGCAGAAATATCTGATGTTTTTCAGGTCTGAGAAAGGTAACATGAGGCAAATACCATATATTATGGAGGCAACACCCTGGAATCAAACACAGTATATATTTCCTCAGCAGCACGTGAGACTACTCGCTCTAAAGAGGGTGAGTAAAGATTACAAATAGCCTCATGTTCATTCAGATCAGGCTTGCCACCAAGTGAGCTGCACCACGTTTTTTTTTTTTTTTTTTAAATGTTAGCTTTTCAGAGCTGTTTAGATTTGAAATCGTGGAGAGGGAATTGTGAAATTGACTTCTCCATTTCCTTTCTCAGGGGTCACTTTCCCTCTGGTATCACTCCCTGTCCTTTCTCCCAGGCTGACAGATCCAGAGAGCGTCTTTGCTTTTTGCCTCTATGAGAGCCCCCTGCATGTCCAGTGTGTCGCTCATTTCTAAGGCTTTCCTCTGCTCGTTCCTACCTCCTCTCTGATTTCCATCTGATGACTCTGCCCGTTTCTAGCCTCCACTCATTCCAAACGATCCTTCTTTCAGTTGTCTTTTGAAATCCTGTGTTCAGAGTGTCAATCTCAATTGCTAGAGCCCCAAATGACTCCTTAAATTCTATGGCAACAAATAGTCGTTTTTGTTGCCGCACACCCTTTCTCTTTTCTTGTTCTGTGAATGTGTATTCATGTTCGGGCTTTACCTTACATGGTTTCTAGCACCTGACATGCTGTCTCTTCACAGGCAGCCGAGTCAAAGATTAATCTTTTCTTTTCCATAGTGGAATCAGTTTCCATTTATTCCAGGAACTGGGGATTCTTTTAGCCCGTGCTAATATAACTTTCTCTCCCTCACCACCATGCACGTATTTCTAAAGCAATTATTATGAGCATTCTTTGGCTTAGCATTAATTATTCTGTTGCTTAATGCCTTCATGTGGATAATTTTCACATTTTTTTAAATAGAGTAGAAGCTTCTGAGGGATAGGTCCAGTTTTGCACTTTTTTGTGTTTTCTAAACCGAATCAGACATACCTCAGAGATATTGTGGGTTTGGTTCCAGCCCACCACAATAAAGCAAATATCACAATAAAGTGAGTCACATGAAATTTTTGGTTTCCCAGTGCATATAAAAGTTATGTTTATACTATACCATAGTCTATTAAATGTGCAATAGTGTTATGTCTAAAACAACAACATGCATAGTGTAATTAAAAGTACTTTATTGCTAAAAAATACTAATGATCATCTGAGGCTTCACTGAGTTGTAATCTTTTTGCTGGTGGAGAATATTGCCTTGATGTTGATGGCTGTTGACTGATCGGGGTGGTGGCTGCAGAGGGTTGGGGTGGTTGTGGCAATTTCTTAAAATAAGACTGATGAAGTTTGCTGCATCTATTGACTCTTCCTTTACTGGAAAATTTCTCTGTAGCATGCAATGCTATTTGATTGCATTTTATTTGCAGTCAAACTTTTTTTCAAAACTGGAGTCAGTTCTCTCAAACCCTGCCACTCCTTTATCAACTAATTTTTTTGGTCATTTCAACAGTGTTCACACCGTCTTCACCAGGAGTAAATTCTATCTCAAGCAACCACTTTCTTTGCTCATCCATAAGAAGCAACTCCTCATCCATTCAAGTTTTATCATGAGATCACAGCAATTCCGTCACATCTTTATAATCCACTTCTAATTCTAGTTCTCTTGCCATTTCCACCACATTTGCAGTTGCTTCCTCCACTGAAGTCTTGAACTCCTCAAAGTCAGCTATGAGGGTTGGAATCAATTTCTTCCAAACTCCTGTTAATGTTGATATTTTGACCTCCTCTCATGAATCACAATTATTCTTAACGGTATCTAGAATGGTGAATCCTTTTCAGAAGGTTTGCAACTTACCTGACCAAGATCCAGCAGAGGAATCCCTATCTATGGCAACTATGGCCTTATGAAATGTATTTCTTAAATAATAAGACTTGAAAGTTGAAATTACTCCTTGATCCATGGGCTACAGAATGCATGTTGTGCTAGCAGGCATAAAAAAATTAATCTTCTTGTACATCTCCAGCAAAGCTCTTGTGTGACTAGGTGCATTGCCAGTGATCAGTAAGATTTTGAAAGGAATCTTTTTTTCCTGAGCGGTAGGTAACAACAGTGGACTTAATAGTCAATAAATCATGCTAACTAAAGCAGATGTGTTTTCATCTAGGCTTTGTTGTTCCATTGCTAGAGTCCAGGCAGAGTACAGTTAGCATAATTCTTAACGCCCCTAGGATTTTTGTAATGGTAAATGAGCATTTTCTGCAACTTAATGTTACCAACTAAATTAGCCTGGTAACAAGATAATTAGCCTGTCCTTTGAAGCTTTGAAGCCAGGCACTGACTTTTGCTCTATAGCTATGAAAGTCCTAGATGGCTTCTTCTTCCAATTAAGGCTAGTTCATCTACTCAAGAATCTATTGTTTAGTGCAGCCACCCTCATCAATGATCTTACCTAGATCTTCTGGGTAACTTGGCTGCAGCATCTATATCAGCACTTGCTGCTTCACTTACACTTTTATGTTATGGGGATGGCTTCTTTCCCTAAACCTCATGAACCAACCTCTGCTAGCTTCAAACTTTTCTTCTGCAACTTCCTCACCTCTCTCAGCCTTCATGGAATTGAAGAGAGTTAGGGTCTTCCTCTGGATTGGGCTTTAGTTTAATGGAACATTGTGGCTGGTTTGATCTTCTATCCAGACCACTAAAACTTTCTCCGTATCAGTAATAAGGTTGTTTTGCTTTCTTATCATTTGTGTGTTTACTGGAGTAGTACTTGTAATTTTCTTCAAGAACTTTTCCTTTGCATTCACAACTTGGCCAACTGGTATGAAAGGCCTAGCTTTCAATCTGTTTTAGTTTTCAACATGTGTTCCTCCTTAAGCTTAATCGGTTTTTAGCTTTTGATTTAATCATTTGCACACTTAGAGGCCATTGTTGGGTTGTTAATTGGCCTAATTTCAATGTTGTTGTGTGTCAGAGAATAGGGAGGCCCGAGGACAGCAGGAGAGACGGATCAGCCAGCCGGTGGAGCAGTGGAACACACACCACATTTGTCAGTTGAGTTCACCGTCTTCTATGTGTGCACTTCATGGCACTGTAAAACAATTACAATAGTGACATTAAACATCACTGATCACAGACCATAGCAGATATAATAATAATGAAAAAGTTTGAAATATTGCAAGAGTTACCAAAATGTGACAGACACACAAAGTGAGCACATGATATTGGAAAAATGGTGCCCATAGACTTGCTTGACCTAGCATTGCCACAAACCTTCAATCTGTAAAAAAATACAGTATCTATGAAGCGCAATAAAGTGAAACACCACAAAATGAGGTGTGCCTGTGGAATACAGCCAAGTAAATAACCAGTGTTTGTGAATTTGATTTCACATTGTTCTAAGTGTGAAATGAATTGCTCACTATCCTACTAATAGCTTGCCACACTTTTTTTTTTTAAAGTACAAATAGTAATCAAGTGAATTTCTCTATTGTGGGGACTGAATCATATTTATCTTTATTTCTCTAGACCTAGCCCAGTGCCAACAGTCTATATGTGTCCAATAAATACTGTTGAACTGAGTAAAGTTTGGACTTAAAACGGAATAAAAACTATCTTCAAAAATTTCAAGGGAACATCAAGTGAAATGAGTGATTAGACTTAATCTCATTTTTTGTAATACTATAGACAAAAAACAATGGAGAAAGTTCAGACAGGCAAATTTCACCTTTTATAAGGAAGAGTTATTTAACAATCAGAACAGGCCCAAGCTGTGTTTCCTATTGTGGGAAGTAGGCATGTTGAAACTACTAATATTATAGATTTTGACTAGATATAGAAATTTGTTCAACAGATACGTTTCAAGCACCTATGATGTACCAGGTGTGAATCTAAGCTCCTGGGATAGAACAGTAAAGTAGACAACAAAGTATGTGTGGATGTTTTGTTGGGGTGAGGGAATGGCTGATGAGTAAGTTAGCAAACAATAAAACAACCTCAGGGATGAGTGCTGTGAAGAAAGCAAAGCCCTGAGATGTTTTAGAAAGTGCCTGGGGGTAGAGACAATTTCAGGTAGGGGGGCAGAGAGGACTTCTGTGAACATGCAACACCTGAGCTGGCCTCTGAACAATGAGAAGGAGCTGGCCCTCTGAAGATGTGAGGGAAGATTCTAGGCAGATGAACTTGCAAATGTAGAGACCTTGAAGTTTGGAACCGCAAGAGCACAGTGAGTGACAGGGAGAGGAGTGTATGGTTAGAGGGGATTTTACACAAGGCCAACGGGTCAGCCTGTGGGGCCTCCAAGGTTTCTACCAAGAAGTGTTAACGTTAAGCCTTCTGAAATATTGACTATATCCGAAAACTTAAATCGTGTATTATTTTAAAATTTATAACACAATAGTAAATATTCCTGTAATTTCAATGTAGAAACTAAACTCCAGAGCTACACTTACTATATTAGTTTTGCAAGTAAAACAAAAATCAGTTGTTAAAAACAATACTTTCAGGCCGGGCGTGGCGGCTCACGCCTATAATCCTAGCATTTTGGGAGGCCGAGGCGGGAGGATTGCTTGAGGTCAGGAGTTTGAGACCAGCCTGAGCAAGAGCGAGACCCCATCTCTACTAAAGATAGAAAGAAATTATCTTGACAACTAAAAACATATATAGAAAAAATTAGCCGGGCATGGTGGCGCATGCCTGTAGTGCCAGCTACTCGGGAGGCTGAGGCAGTAGGATTGCCTGAGCCCAGGAGTTTGAGGTTGCTGTGAGCTAGGCTGACACCATGGCACTCTAGCCCAGGCAACAGAGACTCTGTCTGAAAAAACAAAACAAAACAAAAAAAACAATACTTTCAGATTTTCATCTCTTTTTTGATAAATTGTCAAGAAACTGATTTGAGTATGGCTGGCTTGATAACAATATCCAAAGAGATGTAAGCAAAAGCATTAAGGTTGCTTGTAAGAACCAATGTTATTCCGATAAATTATCAATATATCCTCCCACTAAGTACAGTGACCTGTTTTCAGGGAAGAATGTGTGATCAAGTCATTACTGATGGAGCTATAGAGAGCCCTAGGATACTCATGACATTTCAGTCTTCTGCTAAATTGTAAGATTTTGGTGCCTAATTGTGCATCCTGACTAAAGAAACAAATCTAGGGATGAGAGTGAGCTGCATTCAGAGAGTGAACCTACAACTTTCTTTCTAGAGAAGATTTCCAACTGGATATATTTGGCCTGTGAACTTGAAGATAGAGATAGGGAAGATGGGGGGAGAGTGAGTGTTCCTGAGTGAGTCTCTGGATCGACAAAATCTCTATAATAGAATCTTTATTTTTAAAGTCCAAAACACTTTTTAAGCACTATTTGAAATCTTGGAAAATAGCAGACCACTTTTTAAAGTGATTAGAAAGAAACAACTTTCTATTAATAACGTTCAAAAGGAGGAAAAAGAATCGAGGATTGTCCTTTTGCACTGTGAGAAGTGAGCGTCAAATTCATTTGGAGAAATGTACATAAAATTAAGCAAGCTCTTAATTTTAAAAAAACAACCAAACTGTAGGACTCCTCATAGCCTTTACCAATTTTCAAGTTATTTGATCACAGATCTTTTCAAAAAGCATTTCCCTGGACCAGCTTTCAATAAATTAGTTTTTAAAGATGCTGTCTTAAAGTAATTTATACTGATCAGTCTCTCAGATTCTAGTTTCCATTTTAATCAATCATCCTCATAAAGTAATCTTTCTAAAACAGAAATCCAGTCATGTCCCTCTCCACTTAAAAGCATTCCCTTGCTTCCCAGGGACTCCTTTAATTTTCCAGATCTAGGTCAGAACGGAACACAAGGCCTTCTATGTTCTGCTGACAGTCCCAGTGTCTACCACGACCTCTCGTTCACTTACGCCCAATCCCTTCCCTCTAGAGTTACCCAACCTCTCACTCTCCTAAATACTCCGTAAGCGCTTCCTGGCTTCTAAGCAACCGGTCACGAAATCTGTTCCCAGAATTGCACACACCCCTGTTGGTCAATCAGAGTTTCCCCTCAATAAACTCTTCTTTGATCCTGCAGAATAGTACTTTTACCTTTCACTGGGCTTCCATCATACTTAAGATACTTTTCTATTTTAGCACTTAACCAGCACATTGCAGTTATTTTGATTACATACTTACTTCTGTCTCCCAGTGGACTCTATGAGGGCTGGAATGGGGTCTCATTCAAATTTGTGTTTAACCTGGGAGAAGAGAGTGACAAATGCATTTGGAGAAAGGTATGTTACCCATAATTAAGCAGGCCTTTTTTGTTTGTTTTTAACTGCAGGACTTCTCATTGCCTGACTCATACAAAGACACAAAGAGACGCTGTTCCCCCCAGTTCTCACAGTTGTGTGACACTCTCCCCCTACAATGGGTTGAACGGTCGCCCACAAAAAGATATTCCTTCCTAATGGAAGGAACCTGGGGATGTGATTTTATTTGGACAATTGGTCTTTGCAAATGTAGATAAATTGAGGGTCTCCAGATGAGCATCTTAGATTACCCAGGTGGGCCTTAAATCCAGTGACAACTTTCCTTATGAGAGAGAAGAGGAGAAGGAGATATGAAGATGGAGGCAGAGATTGGAGTGATGTGGCCACAAGCCTAGGAACGCCTGGAGCCCCCAGAAGCTGAAAGAGGCTAGGAAGACTTTTCCCTAGAGCTTTTGGAGGGAGCACATCGCTGCCAACATCTAGTTTTCAGACTTCTTCTAGCCTCCAGAATGCCTAGGGAATACATTTCTGTTGTAAGCCACCCAGTGAGCGGAAATTTGTTACAACAGCCCTAGGAATCTAATATACTTCCGCTTTCTCAGTTGCCCCCACGGATGCCTTCTCATATGCCAGTTTTCCCCATAGCTCTGGACCTGCTCCCCTTACTTTACACTCTAACCTAGATCGGCCTCGTCTACTCCAGACCACCAAATCTTTTATTTTTCCAAATCTTTATTTTCTATGCTCCAGATCTTTTAAACCAACTTCCTCTTGGACACTTTAAACCGACTACCCTACAGACTACTCAAAATGTATTCATATCTCTTTTTCTTTTCTATAAAACTGCTTCTGATGCCCTATTTTCTGCCTGGTGCCATTATTGGGAAGGCGGTTTATAATAATTTCTGCTGTGAACTCCCACATCCTATCAGCCTCAGAAGGCCTTGTTGAATATATCTTATTTTTTAAGATAGAATTTATTCTTCTAACTACAGAACAGTTTTAGATAAATTGAAAGCATTGAAAAATACAAAGAAAGAAAAAAACTTACTGTTAACCACACCATCTAAGACAATCATCTTTAGCAATTCATTCCAGTCATTTTAAGATACAATTTTTTCATATTTATGACCAGAGTATATATACTTTCGTATACTCATAGATGAATGAGGAAAGCACATTGCTTTTCAGAATTGTTAGTGTTTGTTTTTAGGCATCCCCCAAAACATAATTCTTCATCTGTTACCAACAATCTCCTAAATTAACTTCAAAATAGTACTTGCTCATCAGCTCCACTTGGACTTGAACCAGAGCCCAGACACTAAACTAGTTTTCCACCTTGTGTTCCTTCCCAGCGGAGCCATCATCATTAAAATAGCGTGAGGTGACGTATTCTTTTATGACAGCCCTCCACATTGTCCGAACCTGCTGAAGAATTATCATATGCAATTGTTCTTGTAATGTCATCATTCACTTTAGATTTCACCGTTGATATTAATATGGGAGGAATAAATTACTCATACATCGCCTGGCCTGAAGCAAAGCCAGGGGTGGAAACGCTCTGCCTTCTATGACAATGTCTTTTACTACTGGATATTTCATTGCAATTTTTAGACTCGAAAGTGTCAAAATTTTAAGCTGGAATGTCTTAAGTTGGAGGTGATATCAGAATACTCCATAAGCCTTTTGATAGAACAGTGAGCTTTCTTCCTACATTTGGCGCTGAAATACACCATTAGGACACAGGTTGCCTTCTCGCAGCAGCAAGGGGCAAGGGGTCAGTGCACTCAGGCAGCCTTTGCTCCTGCCCGCCCCCCCACCCCCCAGTCTCTCCAGGTTTTACAACTGTTGTGAAATATATTAATCTGTCTATCCTGCTCAAAATATGGAAACATTTTTTTCTCTTCTTAGTTCATCAGCAACAAGATTAGACTTTGTCAAAAGAAGAGATTAAAAGAAATAAGACACATAAAGGTTAGAAATGGGTGTGTTTGTAAGCATGGATTAGTGCACGTCTCCAGGTCACTGTGACTTGAGCACCTTCAGCACGCCCAGAGTTGCACGTTGGTTATCCATGGCCTGCCGACCACCTGCAGACTCATGGGAGTATGCAGCTCCATCCAGAGCTCTTTCAGGACTCAGGGAGGCATGGCATCCCATAAACTTCTCCCTATGCCCCTCACCAGGTTAGTTTTGACTTTTAGGTCATTGTAGGGTTGCCTCAGCTGCTCCCATGTCATTTGGGTACTGATGCTCTTGTTCCCTGAAAAGCCCATGTGCCCTGGTCCCATTCAGACAGTGTTTCCTAGAGATACTTGCCAAGATGCTCCAAGGTGAGTGCCCAGTGTTACCCTACAAAAAGCAGGAAGGCCCAGGCTCTCCTATGACAGACGAGGCCACGGACATGTTCAAGGAGGAGGTTCTCCTGGCTTTTAACCTTCAGCAATTCACCCTATTCCTTTTCCTCCAAAAGAAGAAGGTCAAGGCCAACAGCTCCAGGGGAAGTTTCCATTTTCTCCATTCTAGCTGGATTTTATAACACTCCATCAGCAAACTGTCTTTATGGAATCAGTAGGTTCATTCTTAGGTTCTTAGTTCTGAGACTTCATTGACCCAAAAGTAAAAAGAAGTCTGGCTAGAGAGGAAATTGTTTACATTTCTAGTTTTATTCCCAGGCCTCTAGTGGCTCCTAGCCATTATCTTTGATCTCAGATCCTGCTAAATCTTTTTTTTTTTTTGAAACACTGGGGCACTTGGAAACCCGGTCTTTTTTGTTGAGTTGTTGATGGGGAAATACATTCTCTCCATGCTGTCCTATCTCTAGATACTTCCAGGCATGACTGAATATGCAAGTAAAGTACAACCTCTGAGATTATAGTGACAATGGGTGGAAATCCCAGCACTGGTCAGCATGGGAGGTACATAGAATGGTGTAAGGGGAGACTTCTAAGAGGCAGTACTTAAAATACTAGGCAGGTTGACTGTCAGCAAGAGGAAAGTCTGTGGCAGGTAGCAGGGCCCCAGGCACAGAGTTAGGGATCAAAGGCAAGAATCTAGTCATTTAAAAGAGGAAATGTCTTGCAAACACAAAATATGTTCTGAGCATCATCAGGGGTGTTACCATGCAAGGACTGAGGCCAAGGAAAAAAACTTAGTGGTCAGAATTAGTTTGCAAACTGAGTATGGGGTCTCAAAAGTAGACAGATGCTCAGTAATCTATCATCCAAAAGACCACCAGGATGGCTAAATAGTAGAAAGGAGAGCTTTATTGATAATGTCAGTTTGCATACTGGGAAAATACAGTGTCCAGCATGTGCCAAAGGTGCTTTCTTTTCAAAGAGGGGAAGGACAGTTTGGGTTTATACCTCTCAGGGCCTGTATCATACATATTCAGCAGGTTTGGAGGAGAAGCTATACATATCTATGAGGGGAGTTGGGTACATGAACAACGGGTAAACATATATGTAACATAGTTCCCATGTTCACTTTGAGTCAGGGTTTTAGTATGAAAATAAGGTGGAATTTGGCTCTTTACATCAAAAGGTGAGCTATAGGATACAAATACAGTCTGTGCCCAGTCTCTATGAGCTGGCTGAAACTGACTTAAGGTCTGCAATTGCTTACCAGAAATGAATATTTACAAGGCTGGTCCCGATGAAAGTTGTAATGGTCTGGGCTATGGATCAGCCTGATAATTCCTATTGTTAAGGAGCTTAGCAAGGGTGTGGTTTTTTTCCTAACTGTAAATTTGCCTTGCCAACCAGACCCTGAAGTCTTTTTTTTTTTTTTATTATTATTATAATTGGTTGTATCTCAAGCAATAGCGAATTCTATCATTAAATTCTTGATCCTTAGATAACTTTTGTTCCCTTAACCTTTAGGTTGTCTTAGTTGACACAGGGGCATCTATTTAGGCCTCTCAGGTCACAAATCAAAACTGGTACATATTTTGACTCCAGACAAGACTGAGCTGATGTTCAACCCAGGTTTATGATAAAGAGCAAGGCTTCTCAAATTTTATCATAACTTAAATTATTCACTTGAGGAATCTTTGGAAAACTGCAGATTTCGATTCAGTAAATTTGGGGTGGGTTTTCGTAATCACAGTGCTAACAAGCTTCCACGTGATCCAGATGCTGCTGATCTATGAAACACATATTTTTTTTGCCTTACTTTTAATTTTTGTTGATTTCTTCTTAATTTTTTAAAATTTTGGAATAATTTTAGAATTACGGAGAAGTTGCAAATATAGTGTAGTAAAGTTTCCATACACCCTTCATCCTGCTTCCCCTAATGTTAACACCTTACATTATACATTTGTCAAAACTATGGAATGAACGTTGCTACAATACTAGTAACTAAACTATAGACTTTATTGAGATTTCTCCACGAACGTCCTTTTCTGTTCCAGGATCCAATTCAAGATCCCACATTGCATTTGGTCATCATGTTTCCTTAGTTTTCCTCCAATCTGTGACATTTTTTTCAGGTTTTCCTTATTGCTCATGACCTTGAGAGTTCAAAGAGTATTTTGTAGAATGTCCCACAATTTTGTCTTCATATGTCTGATATTACATGATGATTATATTTGGGTTATGGGTGTGTAGAAAGAAGACCACAGATGTGAGGTGCCTTCTCATTGCACCATATGAGCATGATATGAGCATGACTCTACATTGGTGATATTCAGCTTGATCATTTGGTTAAGGGGATGTCTGCCAGGTTGCTAAAGTTGCTATTTTTCCCCTTCCATACTTTGTTCTTTGGAAGCGAGTCTAAGTGCAGTTGGTAGATGGTGCTGAAATGTGAGCATGCATCAGAATCTCCTGGAAGTCTTGCTAAAGCTCAACTCCTTTCCCAGAGTTTCCAATTCAACAGGCCTAGGATAGAGCCCAAGAATTTACATTTCTAAAAAGCTCTCAGGTGATGGTGATTATGCGTGGTCCAAGGACCACACTTTGAGAACCAGCTGGTCTAGACCATTTGTCCTTAATTGCTGAGGCGTAGACTTGAGTCAGAATTGCCCTGGAGAAATTTGAAAAACACACATTCCCAGGTCTTGTCCTCGGCAATTCTGATTAAGAAGATGTAGGGTGGCTCACAGGAGTTGGCATTTTTATAAATGCAAGTCATGCTTGAGAACCACTGGGGTAAATACTGCTCTACAATAATCTGATTACAGTGTAATTGTTGAGAGAGCCCTGGAGCAGTGCTCGGGCAGCAGGTGGGGTTCCAACCGCTCCAGCTGTTGTAAGAAAAGGGCGGGAGAGCCTGGGAACCCAGCAGGATCTGAATCACAGGCCTTCAAGCCGGCCAGCTCTGACCTTGCAGGCATTATTCATCCCTCCAGGAAGTGTCTCTATTATGTTGATGTGTCTGAATCACCCCGTTGCTCAGAAGCTGACAGCACCCACCCCAAGACCAGGCTTCCGTGAGCAGTCTGCTGGAATTCTGAAACAGAATAAAGCATAGCATCAACTACTTGGTTTTATTATCTAAATCTTAAGTCTCTAAGTATTTACTCAAAAGAATTCTTATGATTCAGACGATTAAAAAAAAAAAAACTGGTGGGAGTAGGCAATGAGAGAAGGGGGATAAAAAACTAGAAAAATAAGGAAAATGTTTTTCCTACAAGAACTTCAGAAAAAAATTTAATTTATATAATTTTATTATATAATTATAATATTTACTATTATTCAGCCTTTTACTCTCTTAATCATAATTAATATTATTTTCACCTCTATCCTTGGTGAAGATGATGACAAGTATTACTTTTAACTGATCAAAAACTTATTCAGTAAAATAAAGACAATTCCAAAAAAGTTTAAATGGTATTTTACATAAAGGAAGTAAACTCCTTATTTTAAACATAAAGGGACCTAAAATTCTCTAAAATTAGTTTCTCCCTGGCTTATTTATTTTCTCAGGGCTGCCACAACAAATTGCTATGAACTTGGTGGCTTAAAACAACAGAAATGTATTATCCTATAGTTTTGAAGGCCAGAGGTTGAAAATTAAGGCGTTGGCATCCTCTAAGAGGTCGTGGGATAAAATCCATTCCATGCCTTTCTCCCAGCTGCTGGTGGCTGCTGGTGATCCTTAGCGCTTGTTGGCTTTTTGGCCCTCTGATTTCTCAGTCTTCATGTGACCTTTTCCTCTGTCCTTATGTGCCTCAAATCTCTCTCTCCTTTCTCTTATAAGCACATATGTTATTGGAGTTAGGGTGCACTGAAATCCAATACAGTTTCATTTTAAGATCCTTAATTATATCTGCAAAAACCCAATTTCTAAAAAAGATCATATTTACAAGTACAGTACTGAGGGTTAAGGCTTGCACATATCTTTCCAGGGGACACAATTCAACCCACTACAATTCCCAACTGTATTAAAAAATGTTGAGCGAGTGCGTGAAGAACATTGGTGTGGAGCAATGCCATGTCCCTGCTCCCAGGGATGCCTGATGCCACGGCCCAGCAGTTCCGTTTCAGCTTCCTGTCTTCCCTCACCTCCAGCTGCTCATTTGGGTAGAAGGGCCAAGACACAGACACCCTGAGCCTCAGGAACGGCCAAGCTGTCGGCCCTTTCCCCTGGTCCCTAACCAGCAAACCCTAAGGGATGACCAGGGAGGACTGCGCTCTTCCCTAGTTCTGTTAACAGCCTTCCTGCAAAGCCCACCCAATATAAGAAGGGAATCATACAAATATTTAGGTCACTATGTTTTGTTTCTACAGCACTTAAATTTTGGTAGTGGACTTTCCATATTTTCAATAAATTTTCCTTTATTTTATTTTATTTTTAATTTTCTTTTAAAGAGTCACTGTAGACTTTTTTTTCTTACAGCATGGTTTTGATTTAAGTGCATTAGGACCACAGGAAAAACTTGAAGGCTTAAAATCACTAAGGTGACTAAAAAAGTGGGAGAATTTTAGAGATACTGAGAGCTATTTCTGAAGATAGCTTTATGATTTAACGGGCTCATTAGCCACTTGAGGTTAGACTTAGTAAGAGGTTAGGATAGGGCACCTTTTCTTACCCTGCTTCTTTCCTGCTCAATTAATTTTTGATTCTTGTGTCTTTCTGCCTTGTAGCACTCTCAGCAATTTAAAAAATATGCCATCTATATTTGACCAATAACCAGCTTAAGTGACTTTTATAAAATGCCAGAGCTTGGCTCATTATATTAAACTTTCTGTTGGCATTATCCATAACATAATTATAAAAATATCTTAATTTTTGATATAAAAGCTATTAAATGAAAAATGGTATTCACCACTCTTCTACCCCAAGCAATGAAAGCCCACAAACACAGTAGTTGTTAAGTCGTGATCTCCAGTTTTAAATAATCAGACTTGAGACTCTCAAACAGGGGTTGACAAACCTTTTTTTTTCTGTAAACGGCCAGATAGTAAATATATTAGGCTTTGCAGGTCATATACTGTTTGTTATAACTACTCAACTTTGCCATTGTGGCACGAATGCCGCCATATAATACGTAAAGGACTAAGCGTGGCTGTGTTCTACTGTTTTTTTTTTTTTTTTAAGTAACATGCCTATTTAATTGTGATTTTTTTTTATCATTAATAACAATTTAATTTTACAGAGTCAAAGAGTCTAACAGTATATCTTGTCAGATACAGTATGTCCTCATAATGCATACATTATTTTTTGTACAATGATATGAAATAATATGGGAAATATTCATGATAAATTATTAAGTGAACAATGCAAGTTAAAAACAACAGTTTCATATTTTTTCCCCACCCCCCCCTTTCCCGAGTCAGCACCTTCAAGTGTTACCACTCCCCAAACAGTGCGCAATGCACTCATTGTGTAGGCATACCCCCATCCCCTCCCCCACCCCCCACCTCAGTCTGATGTCCAATTGGTGTCGTTCCCAGATTTGTATTTAGGTGATGATCAGGGAAACCAATTTTCTGGTGAGTACATGTGATGCTTGTTTTTCCATTCTTGGGATACTTCACTTAATATAATGGGTTCCAACTCTCTCCAGGAGAACCATAGAGATGTCGTATCTTCATCATTCCTTATAGCTGAGTAATATTCCATGGTATACATATACCACAGCTTACTAATCCAATCATGTATTGATGGGCATTTGGGTTGTTTTCACGTCTTTGCTATTGTGAATTGTGCTGCTATAAACATTCAGGTACATGTGTCTTTGTTACAGAATGACCTTTTTTCCTTTGGGTATATGCCCAGTAATGGGATTGCTGGGTCAAATGGCAGGTCTACTTGAATCTGTTTAAGATACCTCCATAATGCTTTCCACAGGGGTTGCACTAGTTTGCAGTCCCACCAGCAGTGTATTAGTGTTCCTGTCTCTCCACACCCACGCCAACATGTGTTGTTTTGGGTTTTTTTGATAAAGGCCATTCTCACTGGGGTTAAGTGATATCTCATTGTGGTTTTGATTTGCATTTCCCTGATGATTAGAGATGTTGAACACTTTTTCATATGTTTGTTAGCCATTTTTATATCTTCTTTTGAAAAATTTCTATTCATGTCCTTTGCCCACTTTTTGATAGGATTGCTTGATTTTTTCTTGCTGATTTTCCTGAGTTCTAAATAGATTCTTGTTATCAGTCCTTTATCTGATGTGTAGTATGCAAAAATTTTTTCCCATTCTGTAGGTGGTCTGTTTATTCTCTAGACTGTTTCTTTGGCTGTGCAGAAGCTTTTTAATTTAATCATGTCCCATTCATTAATTTTTGTTGCTGCTGTGATTGCCTTGGGGGTCTTCTTCATAAATTCTTTGCCTAGGCCAATGTCTGTAAGAGTCTTTCCTACATTTTCTTCTAGAATTCTGATTGTATCACGCCTAAGGTTTAAGTCTGTTATCCACCGTGATTTGATTTTTGTGAGAGGTGAAAGCTGTGGGTCCTGTTTCAGTCTTCTACAAGTGGCTAACCAATTCTCCCAGCACCATTTATTGAATAGAGATTCTTGTCCCCAGAGTATATTCTTTCCCGCTTTGTCAAAAATTAGGTGACTATATGAGGATGGTTCTATATTTGGATTTTCTGTTGTGTTCCACTGGTCTGTGTCCCTGCACTTGTGCCAATACCAGGCTGTTTTAAGAACCACGGCCTTGTAGTATTGTTTGAGGTCTGGCAAATTAATACCTCCCATTTTGTTTTTGTTGCTTAAAATTGCTTTTGCTATACGGGGTCTTCTTTGATTCCATACAAAGTGTATAATTATTTTCTCTATGTCTGTAAAGAATGATGTTGGTAATTTAATAGGGATTGCGTTGAATCTGTAGATCACTTTGGGTAGTATAGACATTTTAACAATGTTGATTCTTCTGATCCACGAGCATGGTATATTTTTCCATCTATTTGCAAGTTCTGCTATTTCTTTTCTCAGTGTTTCATAGTTTTCCTTATAGAGGTCCTTTACCTCTTTAGTTAGATATATACCTAGATATTTTATTTTCTTTGTTGCTATTTTGAAGGGTATTGAGTCTTTAATTTGGTTTTCCGATTGACTGTTATTGGCATATATAAATGCCTCTGATTTGTGTATATTAATTTTGTAGCCTGAGACTTTGCTGTATTCGTTAATCAATTCCAGGAGTCTCATGGTTGAATCCTGGGGGTTTTCCAGATATAACATCATATCATCAGCAAAAAGTGAGAGTTTGATCTCTTCCTTCCCTATTTGGACTCCCTTGATTCTGCTCTCTTGCCTGATAGCTCTCGCAAGGACTTCCAATACTATGTTGAAAAGTAATGGAGACAATGGGCAGCCCTGTCTGGTTCCAGTTCTAAGTGGGAGTGCTTTCAGTTTTTCCCCATTCAGTATGATGTTGGCTGTGGGTTTGTCATATATGGCTTGTATCATTTTTAGGTAGGTTCCATCAATGCCTATTTTGTTAAGCGTTTTTATCATAAAAGGGTGTTGAATTTTGTCAAATGCTTTTTCTGCATCTAATGAGAGTATTATATGGTTTTTGTTTTTGCTTCTATTTATGTGGTGAATTACATTTATAGATTTACGTATGTTGAACCACCCCTGCATCTCGAGGATGAAGCCCACTTGGTCGTGGTGGATTACTTTTTTGATAAGTACTTGGATTCGATTTGCTAGTATTTTATTGAAAATTTTTGCATCTATATTCATGAGGGAAATTGGTCTGTAGTTCTCTATTTTTGTTGTGTCCTTTCCAGGTTTTGGTATCAATGTTATATTGGCTTGGTAGAACGTGTTGGGGAGAATTCCATCCTTCTCAATATTGGAGAATAGTTTATGTAGGATGGGCACCAGTTCTTCTTTGTATGTATGGTAAAATTCAGGTGTGAACCCATCTGGACCAGGGCTTTTCTTTTTGGGAAGGTTTTTTATTGCTGTTTCGATTTCAGTTCTTGATATTGGTCTGTTCAGGTACTCTATTTCTTCCTGGTTGAGCCTGGGAAGACTATGTGTTTCTAAAAATTTGTCCATTTCCTGCACATTCTCCAGTTTGTGTGCATAAAGATTTTTGTAGAATTCATAGATGATATCTTGTATCTCTGTAGCGTCGGTTGTGATTTCTCCTTTCATGTTCCTAATGGAGGTTATTAGAGATTTTAGTTTTGTGCTCTTGGTTAGTCTAGCCAGGGGTGTGTCTATTTTGTTTATCTTTTCAAAGAACCAACTTTTTGTTTTATTAATTTCCCTTATAGTTTCTTTGTTGTCCTTTTCATTTAGTTCTGATTTGATCTTAGTAATTTCTCGCCTTCTGCTGGGTTTGGGATCGTTCTGTTCTTCTTTCTCCAGTTCTTTGAGTCTATTCGTTAGGTTGTCTATTTGCATGTTTTCTGTCTTTTTGATATAGGCATTTATGGATATGAATTTTCCTCTCAGGACTGCTTTAGCTGCATCCCATAGATTTTGATAAGTTGTATCTCCATTGTCATTTAATTCAAAGAAATTTTTGATTTCCATCTTGATTTCTTCTTTTATAGAATAATTATTCAGGAGAAGGTTATTTAGCTTCCATGACTTTGAGTAAGAGTGAGGGTTTCTGTTTGTGATCATTGTTACTTTTATTCCACTGTGATCTGAGAAGATGCATGGTATAATTTCTATTTTTTTCAATTTTTTAAGACATGATTTATGTCCTAGGACATGGTCAATCTTAGAGAATGTCCCGTGAGCTGATAAGAAGAATGTATATTCTGTGGACTTTGGGTAGAATGTCCTATAGATGTCAGCCATGCCCATTTGTTCTAGCATTCTATTGAGGTCCATTATGTCTTTGTTTATTTTCTGTTTAGAGGATCTGTCCTGTACTGTCAGTGGGGTGTTAAAGTCTCCAGCTATTACAGTATTGTTATCTATCATTTGGTTGAGATCTAGTAGGGTTTGCTTTATGAATCTAGGTGCACCTAGGTTGGGTGCATATATATTGAGTATAGTCATGGCTTCTTGATGAATTGTGCCTTCAATCAGTATGTAGTAGCCATCTTTGTCTTTTATTATTTTTGTTGGTTTGAAAGCTAAGTTATTGGAAATTAAGATAGCCACACCAGCTTTCTTTTGGTTACCGTTTGCTTGAAATATCGATTTCCATCCTTTTATTTTCAGTCTAAATGCGTCTTTGCAGGTTAGGTGAGTTTCTTGAAGACAGCAGATACTTGGATTGTGTTTTTTTATCCATTGGGCCAGTCTATGTCTCTTGAGCGGGGAGTTCAAGCCATTCACATTTATTGAGAAAACTGATAAGTGAGACAGTTTTTTGTTCAGCTTGTTGGGTGGAACTTCATTGTGATGTTTTCTCTCCTGGGCCATTGTGGTATCTGGAATTTGATCTTTAGCTCTTGAGTAGTTTTACATTCGTGGATCTTTCTTGTGCTGATCCGTGTGTAATTCTCTTTTGAGTACTTCTTGGAGGGCTGGTCTTGTCTTGGTGAATTCCCGCAACCTTTGTTTATCTGAGAATGTCTTGATTTCTCCTTCGTATAGAAAACTTAGCTTAGCTGGGTACAAGATTCTAGGCTGGGCATTATTCTGTTTCAGAAGCGTGAAAATGGGGCCCCAACCTCTTCTTGCTTGTAAGGTTTCAGCTGAGAAATCTGGCGTAATTCTGATGGGTTTTCCTTTGTAAGTTACTTGTTTCTTTCTCCTTACAGCTCGGAGAAGGGACTCTTTAGTGGATATTTTGGTCAGCCTGATGACTACGTGGCGTGGTGTTTTCCTATTTGCTATGAATCTTCCAGGGGTCCTTTGAGCTTCTTGAATCTGTATGTCTAGAGTATTGGCAAGGCCTGGAAAATTTTCCTCGATTATGTCTTCAAATAGCTTGTCCAACCCTTGCTTGTTATCTTCTTCACCCTCAGGAATGCCAATAACTCTCAAGTTAGGTTTCTTCACATAATCCCACATTTTTTGAAGACTCAGATCATTTCTCTTACTTTTTCGATCTATCTCTGTGACTGACTTATTTAGTTGGAAGGAGTTATCTTCAATTTCTGAGATTCTTTCCTCTGTTTGATCTACCCTGCTCTTGAGACTTTCCACAGTGTTTTGTAGCTCTCTGAGTGAATTCTTCACTTCTAGGAGTTCAGTTTGGTTTTTCTTCAATATTTCAATTTCTTTAGTGAATTTTTCCTCCAAATCCTGTATTTTTTTTGTGTTTTCCTTGTGTTGTTTATCCATTGATTCTTGTATATTATTCAGCTTGTTTATAATCCATAATTGAAATTCTTCCTGTGACATGTTGGTGTTTTGAGTCTGGTTTGTGTCAAATGGTTGGGAGCTGGTATTTCTCTTTGGGGATGAGCTTTCCATTTGATTCTTTGTGCTCTCCGTGTTTTTTCTCTGGGCCCTTCCCATCTAGATTTATCGTTGGATTTTTACTTATAGATTTAGTCTGGTTAACAGGACTCTTTGTGCTCTATTCTTAGGCTGTGAAACGGTCTAGGTATGTTGCTTCTTTTGGCAAGAGGGGGAGATTGTTGTGTATTGTTTAGAGATTTTTCTGTTTCCGTTGGGGGACTGCTTCCGATGGGTCCAATCCTAGAGGATTGGAGTGATCCAAGACCGCTTTGGTGAGTTAGGACACTGTGTTGTGGTCTTTCAGAAGGCAGGCAGGGTCCACACTAATAGTAGACCGAAATTCTCTTTGTTTGTTTGTTTGTTTGTTTCCCTTTGGTTCTTCCTGTATAGGGGAGGTTTCTGACTCTATCTGCAGGCAAGATACTAGCTATGGGGAGAGGACAGTGACCTCACTTGCTCAGCGCCCCAGTTGCTGTAGCTCCCATGGGCAAAAGTCTGTCTTGGCCCAATGTCCCCAGGGATCAGGTTCCACACTCTCGCTTCTGGAGAAGTATTCAGTGTTTACACTTGGGCAGGGACCCTATATAAGGTCCGTGGACCAGGGGAGAGGGCCGTCCAGGGAGCCTCTTGGTACCCTATTGCTCTGCAGTGACTTGGCTGTGGGCCCTAGAATGGCGATTGCGCGCCCGCAGATCGCCGGCCCTGGGGGTGACTGCTCAGGATCCGGTATGTACCAGAGCCAGGGACCTGGCCCGTTCCGAAGCTCACCGTGGGTCCCCAGTTAGAAGGTGAAAAGAGAGGAGAAAGAAAAAAAAAAAAAAAAGAAAAAAGAAAAGAAAGAGGAGAAAACGAAAGAGAAAAAAAAGAAAAAAAAGAAGAAAAAGAAAGAAAAAAAAAAAAAGAAAAGAAACACAAAAAGCCAAACCAAAAAACACCAAAAACGCCAACAAAAATGAACAAAAACAAACTACATAGCACCTCACCACACCGCAAGGCAGAAAGATACACAAATCTGAAGTATATAATTCAGCGACTCAATGTTTTTTTGTTTGTTTGTTTGTTTTACGCCTTAGCACAGCTCCACCCCTTCACTTCCGCTCGGCTGGGTCCGGAGCGGCCATTAGATGTTTTTGTTTTTACGCCTTAGCGCAGCTCCGCCCCTTCACGCCCGCCCGGCTGGGTCCCGGGCGGTTTCGCAGTGGATTTCAAGATGGCGTCTGCGCGCCCGCACAGCTCCGAGGGTGGTGGGGATCCAACCTCCGCGCTCAAAAAGGCATGGCAGCCAGAGGCCCAGAGGGCAAAGGTGCCTGCCGAGGCTGTCCGGCTCGTGAGCCGCTGGAAAAAAAAAAGAAAAAGAAAAGAAAAGAAAAGAAAAGAAGAAGAAAAAAAAAAAACCAAAAAAAACAAAAACAAACACAAACACAAACAAACAAAACCCAGAAGAAATTTACCAAGAATAAAATATACAGTTCGGCGAGCCTATTCTTCTTGGTTTTTTTTTTTTTTTTTTTTTTATGCCTTAGCGCAGCTCTGCCCCTTCACCCTGAGCGCGGCCCCGGCATATCCCGCACTCCTGGCGTTGGTTCAGAGACCAGCAGAGGGCGCCGGGCAGAGACAGCCGCTCGGCACTTTATGGCTCCCGAGCGGTTTCGCCCTCGCTTTCAAGATGGCGCCTGCAGAGCTCCGGGGCTGGAGGAGAACGGCTCCCCGGCAGGCAGAGACCGCCACTGCCCGGGGGCTGGAGAGCAAGGACGCGCACCGGGGGTCACCGGCTGGAGAACCGCCGAAAAAGGCAGCACGGGCAGAAAGAGCCACTGGGCACTTTTTGGCTCCCGAGCGGTTTCGCCCTCGCTTTCAAGATGGCGCCTGCCGAGCTCTGGGGCTGGAGGGGACCGGCTCCCCGGCAGGCAGAGACCGCCACTGCCCGGGGGCTGGCGAGCAAGGACGCGCACCGGGGGTCACCGGCTGGAGAATCGCCAAAAAAGGCAGCACGGGCAGAAAGAGCCGCTGGGCACTTTTTGGCTTCCGAGCCGTTTCTCCCTCGCTTTCAAGATGGCGCCTGCCGAGCTCCGGGGCTGGAGGGGACTGGCTCCCCGGCAGCCAGAGACCACCACTGCCCAGGGGCTGGCCAGCAAGGACACGCACCGGGGGTGACCGGCTGGAGAACTGCCGAAAAAGGCAGCACGGGGTACAACGCTATTTGCTGTCCGGGAATCTTTTGTGTTTTTCCGCCCTGGGGCAGATCCGTCCCTCCTCGCCAAGCGCTGTCTCAGCTGAGATCCCCCAGGTTCTAAGGTAATTTCGCAAAAAAGCCTCCTGTCTCCAATGCGCCACGTATCCCTCAGTGATTCTGCGCTGGTCTGGGTCAGGGCTCTATTCAATTGGGAGCGGAGGGCAAGCTGCTTTCCCAAGAGGCTGCACCCGCCCCGGCTGGGGGCGGGTGTATCCGACCCGCGCTCCGCTGGCTAGTGTCTGTCCCGCGTTCCCAATTTTCGTTCACCTCAGACCTCACTCGCTCTGTTTGTCCCACGCTGATTCTCCGTGGATTCACACCGCTGTTCCTGTGTGGGAGCGGTCTTCTAGCGTTGTGGCAGGTCCGGATCGATGCCTTCCTTCCCGGGAGCGCAGATTCAGGCCATCACCACCACTCCGCCATCTTTGATTCTCCGTGTTCTACTGTTAATAAAACTTTATCTACAGGTGGCAGCTAGATTTATTATAGTATATGGGTTAGAGTTTGCCAGCCCCTGGTCTAAAATACCTTGTTCTCCCGCTGTGTACCATATCACTAGATGTCCACATAGAAACATTAGGGAGTTCAGCATAGTTTCAGATTCGCTTTCATAGTGTTATAAACATTTGGCTCTCTCTTTCAATCCTACTCTATATTCAATGGTGGGAAAGACCCAGCATGTCTCATTTAGTAGGCATTCAAGTGTTTGTTGAACGAATAGCAAATGATTAAGTCCTGAGTTTTCCTTGCATGCCAGTGTCTGCAGAGTGTATACTATGCGTTGTCCAGCTCCAATACACTTCAAATTTCTTAGTTGAAATAACTCAAGTTCAATATGGCAAAAGGCTGGAAACTCTTGTATGGTGGGGTTTTCCACTCCTTCTTTGTAGGAAAGTTATGTGACCTGTACTTTTTTGTAGATCAACATAGTCACAATACCTTTCTATAGAAAGAGAATGTATATGCGTGTGTGTGTGTGTGTGTGTGTGTGTGTGTCAGAAGAGCGATCAAATGGTTATGTTCCATGAGAGAATCCCGAAGATACATTTACCAGGCCATCAGGAATGCAGTGGCGAGAAGGGCCACAGCACCACTATGAGTTTCTGTGGTTGCTCTTGTTGGATTGTCGTGGAGTTTTGCTCACTGATGGCAATGGGGATGGAGAGAATCTGAAGCAACAGGGGCCAGATGGCAGCACTTGACCGCTAGAAGCCAGGGCATTGCACTGACCACAAGGGGCAAGGTTGAAGGCACAGCTAAGGGGGTTTGACTTGGAGGGGGTTATAAAGATGATTAAAAGAACATTTAATCCATAGTGCCAAAATAGATGAAAGCCAGCAAGGGTGCTGCCTAACATATACAATCAAAAGAAGGCAAGAATGAATGAGCAGCAGGCTAAGGATGGTCATGCCTATAGAAAGTAACCATCCTGGCAAGGCATGGTGGCCCACGCCTGTAATCCCAGTGACTCAGGAGGCTTAGGCTGAAGGGTTGCTTAAGGCCAGGAGTTCCAGAAGAGCCTGGGCAACATAGCAAGACTCCATCTCTAACAAAAAATAAAACAGTTAAAAAATAAAAAGAAAGTAATGATCCTTTGCCCAGATCTGAGATGTAAGCCAGGTTTTCAGACCCGAAAAACATTGGCTAAAGAGGTGGCAAGTCCACAGAAGACAGAACCCTGAAATACCATGACAAAAATAAACTGTTAATTATTCCCATTTTCCTCAAAAGAGACTTATAGTCATTTACTTGAGAAAATATGCAATGGGGAGAAAGGAATATCCAGATATTCTGAGGGCATTCTGACTTAATGTTGATTTACAGAGTTCCAAAGCAAAAATTCTGGCCAAAGTCTAGCTCTCAGTAGGTCCAGTGGGTCTGTGGACTCATCCAGAGGTCATTTCCACAGTCCCTGAATGCACAGTGAATGTTGACACACTTGGCTGTAGAGTCACCTCCACTTTGAATTCTTTATTCTAACCAAATGAGAGTTATCAGGGTGGGGAAGGCAAAGTGGAAGCTTATGAAACCGCACCCTCACATTCCCACCTTTCTCCAGCTCTGGCTAAGATGGTGAACCAAAAAATACTTTATTTGGTGATGGTGGTGGGGAAGAATGGCAGAAATTAGGGCTACTCTAAAGCTGTGGTCCCCAACCCCAGGGCGGTGGACCCATATTGGTCTGTGGCCTGTTAGGAACCGGGTGCACAGCAGGAGGTGAAAGGAGGGTGAGTAAGCGAAGCTCCATCTGTATTTACAGCTGTTCCCTGTCGCTGGCATCATTGCCTGAGCTCCGCCTCCTGTCAGATCAGCGGTGTCATTAGATTCTCGCAGGAGGAACCCTACTGTAAACTGTGGATGCGAGGGATCTAGGTTGCACGCCCCTTATGAGAATCTAATGTGATCTGAAGTGGAACTGAGGCAATGATCCTAGCACTGGGGAATGGCTGCAAATACAGATTATCATTAGCAGAGAGGTTTGACTACACAATAAATGTAATGTGCTTGAATCATCCCAAAACAATCCCTCCCCACGCCCCACCCCAGTCCATGGGAAAATTGTCTTCCATGAAACTGGTCCCTGGTGCCAAAAATGTTGGGGACTGCTGCTCTAAAGGATCTTAAGAACTCAGAGGGTGGTGGTCCACATCATAGCACCATTTAATTCACAAGCCTGCCCTCTACAGAAATAAAATGAATCTTGGAGAATTTCTAGACTATTGAAAACTCAACTAATAACACCAATTGTGGCTACTGTGCTTGATGTGTGATCTTTGCTAGTGCAGATTAACATAGCATCAGGTACACAGTATGAAGACATTTATTTGACATTCTTTTCTACCCCAGTCAGGAATGATCAGAAACCATTTGCATTACATGGAACAGACAAAAGTATATATTTACAGTTTTGTCCCAGGTCTATGTTAACTCCTGCTCTCTGTCATAATATAATCCATTGACATCTGGGCTGTCTGGACATCCTGCACAACATCATGTTGATCAGGTAGGACGAGCAAGAAGTGGATAGCATACTGGAGGCCTCAGTAAGATACCTGCAATACAGAATACAGGAGTTAAAGTTGGTGATGATTGAGGGACCTTCCACTATTGTACAATGGAGGTCCAGCTTGGTCTAGGGCATGTAAGGATATCTTTTTCAAATGACAAATTACCATATTTTGCTTCTTCTACCAAAATTCTTGTAGGACCCTTTGCTTATGGTGGCAAATATATTGCACATTTAGGAATGTGCTACAGCCCACATACTGGATGAGGTGAAAAGCTCCCTGTTTTGAGTGGAGCCTGGAGCAGGAAAGAGATCTGCAGGAAGTCAGGGCTACAGTATAAGCTACCCTGGTGCTTGGGCCATATGACTGGCAAACTCTATGATGTTGGAGGTGTTAGTGATAGGAAAAGATGTACTTTGTGTGTGTGTGTGTGTGTGTGTGTGTGTGTACATACATACAGATACATAAGCATCACAACACAGACTTCTGAGGTTCTGGAGCAAGGCCACACCATCTGCAACAGAGTCATAAATGCCTTTTGAAAAAGAGTGCCCGGCGTGTTACTGGGGCCCCGTGGAGACGGAATTCTTGACTATAGGACACTAAGTAACAATGTGTCCAGAACTGTCCATTATGAGCTGGCTTCTGTCAGACCCGTGAGTCAGAACCTCAGGCAGGCCCAGCAGCAGTCCATCGTAAGACTGAAATTGAGCATCTGGGATTAAGCCTAAACAAGACTGGAAGTCATAAGGTAACAGCATGAGCAGGTGGCCCAGATCCCCGTGTCACCCAACATGGCCATGCCGACACCTCTCCCTCAGATCATGCCTAGGACAATATGGGGGTCCTCTTGGACCAGCTAATGGAGGAGAAAAAGCCTGAGCATTTAATGGGTTGGTCAGTTCAGTGTGGGGAGGGCAAGCTGAAAATGAACAGTCATTTCATTACTCTCAAGGTGGGAGGGGGCTTGAGGAACTGGTAAGGGAACATCATCTCAGTGCACAAGGCTCAGAGTGGGGCACCTGTTACCCATTTCATGTGGAGGGAGTGTGGCTGGAGACAGGAATATACACATACACGTGGGCAGAGGTGAATAGTCAGGATCAGGGGTCTGGAAGGAAAGGACTGAAAAATTGCAGTCAAGGATGTTTGATGTAAAGGAATGTGGGTGGACATATGGGAGTGGACACCACAAAACATCCATCATAGAAGAAACACTGAATCACCAAGTAGACAAAATATCTAGGCCAGTTGACATTAGCCAGTTTTTGAGCTGACACAATGGACACATGAACGGAGGGGCCACAGTGGCAGAGATAGAAGCCTTACGTGGGCTCTATCTCATGCTTCAGCTACTGACACCTCTGCAAGTCTAACCTGCCTTCGAGAGAGACCAGCGCCTCTCTCACCATGACACCTTCTTCAAGGAGGTGATTTTCAATCAGTGATTTTCCTTGTGATAGAGGATAAATGTGCATCCAACATATGAAACAAAGCATTCAATATTTTCTTGAAACATACTGGGAGTTTTAGTACCTTCAGTGCCTAATTTTATTGCCTGTAGTACCCTCAGTGGTGGATCACTTCCTGGATTCAGCCTCAAGCCTACTTAATTGAGTGGGCATAACCTTACAAATTGTACACTTCGATGTAAAAAAAAATCATAATGTTACATTGCCTAACTCAGAAAAGGAAAACCAACCAACAAACTATGGTATCTTTACCAATAAAGCTATCTTTATCATAGCTGGGACATTAAATCTATAGTGCATGCAAAGTTTCTTAGCTACATAATAAGTGTGTAACACTAGTACCACTAGTTACTCTGTAAATGTTATTTGAGTAATTATCAGTAAGACTATTGGCCTGGATAAGTGCCTTTATGGATACTGGAATTTGGAAATTTAACATTTTAATGAGAATTATTATAAAGTACCATATCCTCCTTCCTGTTTTAAAAGAATTTTAGGCTGAGTGAGGTGGCTCACGCCTGTAATCCTAGCACTCTGGGAGGCCGAGGCAGACAGATCATTTGAGCTCAGGAGTTTGAGACCAGCCGGAGCAAGAGCAAGACCTTGTCTCTACAAAAAAAATAGAAAGAAATCGTCTGGACAACTAAAAATATATACAGAAAAAATGAGCCGGGCATGGTGGCGCATGCCTGTAGTCCCCCAGCTACTTGAGAGGCTGAGGCAGGAGGATCGCTTGAGCCCATGAGTTTGAGGTTGCTGTGAGCTAGGCTGACGCCACGGCACTCTAGCCCAGGCAACAGAGTGAGACTCTGCCTCAAAAAAAATAAATAAATAAAAATAAAAGAATTTTATAACTTCCGGTTTTCTTAATAACGGTATGTCAACATATGGGCATCAAGCACTTCCTAGAATTAACAATGATGTCCTCAGGGGCTGATGACAGGTATAAGGGTGTATTTGTCCTTCAAGTTGAAAGAAACAGAAACTAGCTTAAGTTAAGGAAGATCTACTAAGAAGATATTTGGTGTTCTCACGGCAATGACCACTCTCTAAGCTTATGGGAAGTTGAGCTGACACCTGGAGAACCATCAGGAACAGGGCTGCTGTGCATGGAACACAGTTTCTTTCTTTTCTCTCTGTTCCTCTTTCTTGCTCAGTATGCATGTGGCTTAAATTGGTTGTTTAGTCCTTACTAAACGTTTTACTTCAAATGCCAAATACCATCTATGAAGTCTCTCCGGTTCTTAGTTAAAACTATCAAGAATGAGAATATTAGATCTCCAAACATCCAACAAATTGGCTTTTTCTGAATCACCCTTGGTCAGAGAAAGAGAGAGACCTGGGGCATTGGAGTCCAATGACAGCAGCAGAGAGGTCTGGGCACACCCCTTGTATACGGCTTTGTGTGTGGCAAGGCCTAGGAAAGGGAAGTAACATCTAGTTTTGATTCTAACTTAGTGCTGGAAAAATTATATCTAATCCTGCTAAATACTCTACCATGTTTCCATTTTCATCCTGACTTATTTACATTTAAGAGAGCTTTTCTGCTTTAGATGGTATTCAGGGAAAATTGCAAGAATTAGAGTTTCTTTCTTTTTTTTTTTCCTCCTGACTTTTCTCATTGCACTTTCTATCCAGAATTGTATTAAAAACAGGTTCTGATACTATTTCAGGGAATAGCAACGTACACACCCCTATGAAGCTATTTTTCTTTGAGATCAACTTATCTCAAACAGAATGGTTGATCAGCTCCAAGGAACATGGAAATCTGTTTCTTGTGAAAATTTCGAAGAATACATGAAGGAACTGGGTGAGCTATGTTTACTTGCATATCGTAGCCAATAAAAATGGGAGTTTTGATAGCACAGAACTTGCTCTGTATAAAATAATACTAATCTTGGACTTTCTAATTTTTTACATAGAAAAAATAAATATTGATTCAGCACCAAGAGACTGTTTGTTTGCAAAGCTAGGTTGGAATTGACATAGTCCCTTATGTAATTTACCGTGGGTTTATATAAACAAAACATGCAGTACCATATACTAAACAGCAAATGATTTTAATAAATGATTTAAAACAAAAAGACACAATTATTTTAAAAAATGATATGTTACAAACATTGGCTCTAATCTTTACAGGTCTTCAGAATAGATCTTGTCTTCTAGCTTCTGGCGGCTGCTGGCATTTCTCAGCGTGTGGGTGCAACACTCCAATCTTTGCTTCCGTTTTCACACTGCCTTTTCCTCTGTAGTCTAACATCCCTCTTCTTCTCTCTTATAAGGAAACTTATGGTTATATTTAGGGTCCACTCTGATAATCCAGAATAATCTCCCCATCTCAGCTCCTTAAGTTAACCACATCTGCAAAGTCCCCCTTGGCATATAAGGTAACAATCACAGGTTCCAGAGATTAGGACATGAATATCTTTGGGGACCATTATCCAGTCTGTCACATCCTGTGGTTGTATTTTACAATATGAATTCCGTAAACCCTATTATAGTATTTCCCCAATATATCTTCTCTCAGAAATTTAATTTAGGCATTGCTGTGTACATAGTGCTATTTCTATTGAAAATATTGCTACATGTGATACACAAAGCTGTGTGTGCAAGGATGTTCACTGCAGAATTATTTATAACCACAAAAATGGAAAAAAACTGCTCATAAATAGGGAGACAGATAAAACAAATTTTGGTATATACACACTATGGAACCTTATGTAGCTATGAATAAATATATCTATATGTACAGACTTGGAAAATCTTTAAGACATACATATAAGGGGAAAAAGCAAGTTGAATAACAATGGATATAATATTTATATTTTTAAAAATTCTATATATGGTGGTGATGGTTGGACAACATTGTGATAAACTTAATGCCACTGGATTGTACACTTAAAGTGGTTAACATGGGAAATTTATGTTACATATTTTTTACCACAATAAGAAATACATAGACGAGACTAATAATAGAGAAAACAAACTCCATATATGTGTTCATATAGGAATGTAAGTGAAGAGCTTACATTCTTACATTATATGAATAATCTGTACCAAAGTATTTTGGTTATTTGTGAATGGATATAATTGTAAAATAAGGGGATGGCTCATAGCTTCAATCAGATTTTCAAAGGGATCCATAAGTCAACAAGATTAATAACCACTGGAGTAGAGAAACAAGCCACTCGCTTAACAACAACTAGAGACTGGTTGTTTTGTGTGCAAAAAATGAGTTGGTTTTTTTTTCCTGCAAAAAAATAATCTATTTTAACATATAATGGTGGAGCTACTAGCTTTAGAGATGTGAATTTATGAAGGATTAAATCTTTTGAACTCACAAACCTCCTGGTTAACAAACAATTACCCAGATAATGTGAGTTCTTGGAGCCAACAACAAATTTAACTACATGTCCTTTTATCTGGTTTCCAGGAATAGGAAGAGCCAGCAGGAAACTGGGCTGTCTGGCAAAACCCAGAGTGACCATCAGTACAAATGGAGATGTGATCACAATCAAAACCAAAAGCATCTTTAAAAACAATAAGATCTCCTTTAAACTGGGAGAAGAGTTTGAGGAAACCACACCAAGTGGCCGTAAAACCAAGGTGAGGCCTACAACAATTTGTCAGATAAATTTTATAAGAATATTAGTTAGAAATCATCCAAAGTAAGTAAGCAATTATAGCAAACATGTTTAAAGTCTTTATGATAAACTTTTGACAAAAGCCTAATTCTGAGGATGTTAAATGTTAATATACAAATCTCCTGGGATATTTGAAAAATGCCCACTGCTCAATCCCATCCTGAGCGGCTCTGATGTCTGGGGTAGACACCTGAAAATGGCATTTTTTGATAAGTCTCAATTGATGCTTAGCAGACCACATTTTAAGAATCATTTTCCTAGATTAATATTTATACCTCTCAGAAACAAAACCTCTCCCTTTCCATTTTGTAGCAGTTTTCCATGCATAGAATTGCAATGAATTAAACTTGTATTAGCTGCTAGTTTTAAACTTATATTAGGCAAAGTTAGGCCATCGTAACAAATGAATCACAAGGTCACGATGGCAGATTTATTTCTAGCTTACAGTCCCTATGTAACGTTGGGGTGGAGTTGGGGAAGTTTGTGTATGTAAAGCAGGTGCATTGGGTCTCTGCCCCTCTTAATCTCTCAGGGATCCAGGCCAGAGGACATTTAACTACCTTGTAGCTGCACCATCTGGAAATTGTGGTCTTCTCAACAAGATAGAGAAAGAGACACTGATTGGCCTTTTTATTGCCTCTGCCTGAAAGTGACACACAGAGTTTTCATTTGTATCTCATGGGCTCCAACTGAAATACATCATTTATTTGAAATACATAATTTACTTTCATTTTATTGTTTATTGTCTGTCTCTCTGCACCAGAATGTGAATTTCTCAAAGACAGGATTTCCTGTCTCACAGAACCCAGAGCTTGGTCATGATAGTTCAATAAATATTTGTTGTTTGAATAAATGAATTCAACATAGGATTATTAAACTATATGGAGGATAATATTCTGATAAAAGAAACTGTCATACCACTTTAATAGACAGTTACTATTAATAAATAAATATGAGACTTTAAATTCCTGTGCCATATAAAATGGAAGAAAAATTTTGATCTAAAATGTGTAAAAAAGATGTCTGTGCTAAATCAAAAAAAAAAATCTACTTTTAGAAGGAAAAGCCTGGAAAATATTGTTGGGGTAAAAAGAGGAAAGCGAACTTTTGAATTGGCTTCATATATATTTCTAAACTTGAAGTTTACTTTGATTCTTTATGCAAAAAGATAACACTTTGCCTAAATAGTAAAAAATAAAAAGAAAATTTCACTTACTCTTCAAGATAATATTATGTTTTTACTCTTGTAAAACTTTTTTTCCCCAGCAGAATTAGCCAACAAATTTACTGTTGACAAAGTCTTTTAAAATAAATGGGATTGTAAACAAATTCTAAAACTATCTGAGATTACCATAATAGCTAAAAAGAATTTGGCACCTGATGAAATTTTGGTGTTCAAATATGACAATCTGATCTGAATTTTGTTTTGTCTGTTTTTCAGAGTAAAGTAACTTTAGATAACGATTCCTTGATTCAAGTTCAGGACTGGGATGGCAAGGAAACCACCATAACAAGGAAACTGGTGGACGGGAAAATGGTGGTGGTGAGTGAGCTGGTTCTCGTATTTCCTCATCTATCGCAATCCCAGTGTAAAATCACTCAAGTAACTTGTTCTCAAACAATAACGAATGTCATTTTTCTTTTTCTCTTACTTTATAAGAATGAGGAAAAACATGATCAGATAAATGTATAAGCATTAATATTATAAAATGTGCATGGATCGGAGAAGTAAAAAACTAAAGAAAATTTTAAAAAATTCTTTGACTCACAGGTAAACCAAAGCAGGCATGTGTTTTTGCAAGAAAGACTTTAGTGGGGATTGAGGGTTGTTGCCAATCCTGTACTCCAAGCCAGGATTAACTCCTCACTGTTCTTCCAACTCAACACCAAATGAAAGCATGAGAAAGAATTTTAAACTAGGGGTATGAAGGTGGAGTGGTATCTTTTTGGTCTATGGATGAGTTAACACAAGTAAGAACTAATACTTATGTTGCTACCGTGTCCCTAAGTTTCCACGTATTAATATTATTTACCCAATCCTCTCAATAGTCCTGTGAGCCAAGATTTATTAGCCCATTTGACAGGCAAGGACTCTGAGATTCAGACACTGACTTACCTAAGTATATACAGCTAGAAAAATGTAGTGGTGCTGAGATTAAAATCCAGTTGGTTTAATTCCTAATTCCAAGGTCTACACTTTATAGAATCCATCCTACTCCCTGTCGGGATGACTTTCAAGATCTTTCCCACTTCTACAGAGTGGACGGATCTGTGTAAATGATTCTTCTCCTCCCAAACCCCTACCTGCACCAAAATGAATAAAAAGCTAATTTTGAACATACTATAAAATAGTTCTAAGGGAATATACAAGGTTTGTATAGAGGTAAATAGCATCTAACCTCATTTCTTAATACAGGGATATTTTTTTCTTTCTATGAAAACAATACATTTTAGGCTGGGTGCAGTGGCTCATGCCTGTAATCCTAGCACTCTGGGAGGCCGAGAGGCAGGAGGATCACTTGAGGTCAGGAGTTCAAGACCAGCCTCAGCAAGAGCAAGATCCCATCTCTACTAAAAATAAAAAGAGATTAGCCAGACAACTAAAAATAGAAAAAAATTAGCCGGGCATGGTGGTGTAGGCCCGTAGTCCCAGCTACTCAGGAAGCTGAGGTAGGAAGAATGCTTGAACCCAGGAGTTTGAGGTTGCTGTGAGCTACAAAAAAAGATACATTTTATTTCTTATAAAGTCAGAAGGGGAAGACTAGAGATGACTGATTTTATCACTGCTTATCATGACATAGCCAATAAACAGACATTTATAGTTCATTAGGAGGAACACTGGACTCAGAATCCAAAGATGTGGATTTCCATCTCCTCCAGTCAGTACTTTTGTGACTTTGGACAAGTTATTTATCCTCTCCAAAATTCAGATTCCTGGCCTTCAAGATGTAGACAGTGTCTTCATGAAAAGTTTTCTGAGAGAATTACATATCATCATTATGTCTCAGTGCTCTGAAAACCATAAAATATTATACTACATCAATGTAAGTTAGTATTCTTATTTGAAAAATGTAGAGTACGTAAAATAACAAAAATGCTTCAAGGTTGGCATTTAAAATATTTTAATAAAAACTTAAAATTCCACTGTATGCCTTGCTTTCTTCATAAATATATAAACATGATATATACCTTATATATGCACCATATGTACCACATACATGTGATTTTCTATATATATTATATATAATATGGCAAAATCAGCTAACAAATACGTCTTATTTATATAGGTTTCTTTTCAAGACTTTTAAGGAATGCGTGTATGGATATTACTTAGTTTACATTTTTCTAAACATGGGTTTCACCAACAATACTTACCTATCTCATCCTTCTTTTGTCTTCTAGGAAAGTGCTGTGAACGATGTTACCTGCACACGGACGTATGAGAGAGTATCAGCAGATACAGTCTCAAACTCTTAAGCTTTCTCAGGCTGTGATCCAAACTACTGAGGTTGTTTAAATACAACTTCCAAGTAAAATATTGTGGCGTTAATATGAAAGAGGCTTTCTTTGCACAACCATCAACAATTTTGTTTGCTCTGTTAAATATGCCGATATCATATAGTACCTTGGCATTGGCAGCTATGAGAAACCAGGATGATATATCAATGCAGGGCTGGGATAATATATTCAAACAGGCACTTCATACTGATTTTCTTCTCATTATCCATTTTGTGTCCATCCTCTAAATTCAACATGATCTGTTCTATATTGGGAAGATAATATTAATTTTTTAATAAACTAGTTAAGACATATAGTATACCTCACAGATTGCAGCCTCAACTGTATGTGAAAGGATAAGAAAGATGTTTGGAACTAAAAGCAATAACTGACATCTAATATAATGTCTTACTGTTACTACAGAGAACACCATAACCACTACCATCATCACTGAAAGCCACATAAAAAGAGAATATTTTGTTGTATTGGCAGCAAACGTGCAATATTAGGCCTAGGAGGGTTGTAGAAACTATGTGGACTGACCACGTTGTTTTGTGGATGGAGAAGCAGGTCTAAGTAGGTTAACTGTCCACTTCACTATCACCCAGATTCTTTCAGGAAGAACTGGAACCAAAATCCATGTTTCCCAATTGTTAACATCACAACCACAACAAAGTGAATTTAGATTGGAACTGTTTGTTAGTTAGAAACAGGTTCATAGTGTACAATTATGAGCCAAGTGAAATACTACATGAAACTAATACATAAACAAGATTCCCTTTGTCTTAAAACATGTGGCAGAATGCCATAGCTTAGTCCAGATGAGGACATAGAGTTTGACCATTTGAACTTGTGGCCTGTCACTGCTTATTTGTCTGATTGGGGGATCTTGGTATTCTGGTAGAAGTGGAAGAAGTGCTTGTTTATTTTTTGGTTTACTGAAATGACAAAGAGGATAATGGAAGACATAGAAAGATATCTGTCCCCTGAGCTTCTTGGACTGAACGGAGAGAGGATTCCAGGCAGAGGCTGAAGGAGCAATTTTCTTGAGACCCCGTGCAAGGAGGTGGATGTGAGCAGCTCTGCTGCAGGCGTAGGTAACAGCTTGCTATAGAGATAGGAGAGAAGAGTCTGCCCATCGCAATGGAGCCCTGCACTGCTCTGACACCTTGAGGGTCAGCAGCTGCAGGAGTTTTGGAAAACAGTGCTCTTAGCATTGGTATTAGTGTCTTGCCTGCTGTGGTAATGGTGATACTGTCATAGGCAGCAGGGGACAGTACAAGAAGCCTTGTGATGAAGGGTTAGTTATGAGATACCAGGAGGACACAGGAGGGACATCCCTGGTGATTCTCAGGAACACCTTGTGGGCAGGGCCTGGGAGCAGGGTGGACTTTGCAAGGGCTGGTGTTCTGCATGACCAAGTGTGAGCAAGAACATGACATTTGGATATTGATGTTAATACGATGTTACTTGTCAATAATCTAGTGAAGTCTAGGGACCTCTGAGTACTCAAAAAAAAAACAAACAAAAAAGCCCCACAAAAGTACCACAGCAACCAAAGATTGTCAGTAGTGATAAACCGCATGCCTACCTTCCTCCCACTTCCTTTGCCCAGCTGAGAATCATTAAAGCAGGGAGTCATTCACTGTGGTTGATGGAAGTGCATGTCCTTCAGGGATGGTTGGGCAACCATCTAGATAAACCAAACCAAACAAGACACATTGCTGCTCCAAAATGATATGGTAATTCAGGATTCAGGATTTACTACACATCTGCCGTGTACCAGGCACTGCCTGAGAGCTGGTGATAGAAGAATCAGGTCATGTTTGCTCCCCTTGATCAACCCAGTAGAGAAATGGTATATTGGAAAGGTATCACATGGGCACACTAATCTCTGGGAATTTATAAGCAACAGGTTATAAAACAAATGTTTCTATCTGGGCAGAAAGATCTAAAACTACTTTCTTGGTCAATAATTGCCTTGCCTGGGATAGAAGATGCCTAGCAACAGGGTGGCAGACACGTCAACAGTGAGGACAGCAGTCTGGGTGGGAAAATCATGGAGGGACTCCTGTTCCTTTACACAACACCCGTCCTGGAGACTTTATGCTTCTGTGCTGCAACCTCAGTGTAGCTTGTATCAGTTTAGTTCGAGTCAATTATCATTGATCAAGACAATTAAGGAATATGGAGTTATTCCTGGTGAGGTATAACCTTTTCTTTTTAAGCTAGAAAAAAAAATTTTTTTAAATATATTCTTTGATTCATATTTAGCCAAACTATACTAGAATAGCCATTAGAAAACCACCGATGGAGGATGTTTAGATTTATTTAAACAGTTAATATTGAATATTTCCTATCTGGTAAATAAGTTTGGGAAAATAATGTTCCATTTGAATAATGTGATTGACAATAACCTGAGACAGAAAATGAAATAACAATAATAATAACAGACTGTTGAGCACTTATTAAGTGCCAGACACTATGTTTAAACTTTCTATGCATAACCTCATCTTCTTCAGGAGATATTTATAAAAGTATAAACTAAGACTCAGAGAGGTTAAATATTTAGCTTAAAGTTCCTCAGCTGATCAATACCAGAGCCAGAGTTCAAAACTAGGTCTCTGTGCCTCCAAAGTCTATGTTTGTTAGCCATGATGCCAGAAGCTTCTTCAGAAATGGAGATTATGAGTTTCTTTTAGAGTCTTTCTATGTAATAATAATAAAAAATAATAATAATATTAGGATATTAAGTATGAAATGTCATATTTCTTTAAGTACTAAGTTTGACAGTTGATACCTCTGACATTTCACTTCGACACTTTTTGTTTTATTTTTATTGTGAAGGTACATCCTCATTCTTTCAAATGCATGGGTTAGCTTGTGAATACCTTTCAAATTTTTTTTAGAGCAATTTTTATGAAACCATGAATAAGTAAAACATTTGTGTTATTTCTGAATATGAGTTCTGTCGTGGAACCAATGCAGTGCAGACAGCTCGAAATATCAACGAGATGTTTGGGAAGGATGTGGCTAATGAACACACAGTAGTACATCAATAGTTTGAGAAGTTCCATTCTGGTGATTTTCATCTTGAAAATGAGTTACATGGGTGACCTGAGACCAAGGTGGATAATGATGAGCTGAGAGCTGTAGTGGAAGCCAATCCATATTAACCTACGTGTGAATTAGCAGCAAGGTTTGACATTACTATTCCAACAATATCAGACCATTGGAAACAAATTAGCAAGGTAAAGAAGCTGAATTAGACGGGTTCCGTGTGAATTAAACAAGCATCAGAAGAGAAAACGTCTCGAAGCTTGCCTTCCTTTGCTGTCATGACATAAACACAAACTATTTCTACACCATATTGTTATATGTGATGAAAAATGGATTCTTTTTGACAATCGCAAGTGTTTGGGTCATGCTGGTAGGACCAGAGAATATGACATTTGAGTAAAGATATGAAGGCAGTTAGGGAATGAGCCAGGCATATAACTCAGGAAGAGAAATGAGACTGAATAAAGGCCTTGTGGTAGAAGCATGCTGTGATTGAGGAAAAGCAAGACAGCAAGTGTAGCAGGAAAAGACTGAGCAAACGAGAGAGTAGTAAGAGATAAAGACAGAGAGATAATGGTAGAGAGAGATTGTGGTGAGCCTTGTTGGCCAGGGCAAGGATTTTGGCTTTTACTTTGAGTGAGATGGTGTTAGAGCTGGTTCCCCTTGGCCCCAGGAACAGAGAGGCAGAGTCATTGAGGCTGCAAAAAGGCAAAGGAGTTTATTGGCTAGCTTGAGCTAGGGTCCAAGTCCCAGAGCACCAACGCAGTGGCCTCTCCATGAACCAGGACCCCGCCCTGGGGTAAAGGTTAAGCTTTTATACTTTTCTGTATGCTAGTTTTCACACAACATACTAGTCTGCACACAACACACTAGTCTGCACACGACATACTGGTCTGCACTCCATCCCCCTTTAGTTCATTTGTTCTTTTAGAAGTGGCTGATCGTGTTGGCTCCTGATTGGTTGACTCTAAGCTTCGGGTTTTTCGCGCTGGCGCCAGTTGTAGTTAATGTCATTTAGGGGAAGAGGAGGGTCTGTGGGGGGGGGGATGGAGCTGTTGTTGCATACCTTCTAGTTTTTGGTTACAAGCGATACTGGGAACACACGCCCTGCACAAGCCATTCATGCACTGATCATGTCTTGCCCTTCTTATCTACTTAGTTGGTTGGAGGGCCCCTGGACTCTCCAGCCCTTTATCAGGAAGTAACTTGCGGTTACCTCCCTGGGGCCTTGTTTTCCTTAACTTTAGTGAAGCCTGCCATGGCTCCACTTATGCTAAGCACCAAGCCAGCAAGTCATATATACGGAAGCAGAACTAGGCTGTTAGCTTCTCACATCCAGGAAGCCTAGCCTATCATGGAGTTACCCTTGCTCTTATACCTGTTTTTCATTCTGATTAACTATATTTATCAAACAACTAAAAGCAAGCACAGTCACAGAAGCGAATAGCATCAGTTAGAATCAAAGAGAGCACACATTTTCCTACTATCAATTCGTGTTCTTCAATGGGAGCCCCTGAAGGGTGGTTAGAAGAGTGACATGATCTGATGTACATTTTAACAGGATCATGGCTGTCAGGTTCAGAAGGTCAGAGATAAGTAGGTCAATTAGGAAATCATAATAACATTCCAAGCATGTACTGATGGTGCCTCGCAGTAGGGCGGACACGGGGAGGGTGAGAAGCAGTGAGATTTGGCGTATATTTCTAAGTTAGAGCTAACAGAATCTATTGATAGATTGGCTTTTAAAGCAGCAGAGAGATATTTAAAATAGCTCTATTTAAAAATTTTTGGTCTTAGAAAGATGCATGTCATTAATTGACGTTATAGCTACCTATGCCAAAACAATTGCTTGATATTATAGGTTCACTGAAAAATTACACAGAGCAAGACAGAACCAATTATACTGATCCCCCCAAAAGTGGCTAATTTATTTATTTAGAAAGCACTAACGACTTCCCTTCCTGGCTAAATGGAGTAGCAGGGGCCCGGATTTACCTTTTCACCTATAACAACAAAAACTGGACAAATTATATGTAAAACAATGGTTTTCAAGACAGGACATTAGGCAAAAAGAACAGTGATCCCTGAGAGAAGAGAAACAGGTGAGGTGAGCACAATCACTGCCCCGGCCTCTTTGCATACCTTTAGGAGTACCACCACCAGCTGGGCAGCATGCTCTGGCCTCAAAAGCCTGAGTCCCAGCTTCGTGGAACCCCTCCTCCAAGCACTGGCATTCTAATACTCCATCCCTTTCCTTTTGCTCCTGAAGTCATAGTGGGTAGTAGCTGAGTCCTGCTGTTACTCTCTTGGTGTTACCACTGTGTAACTTTTTTAATTCTCCAATACCAGCTTCAATAGTCCTTGTATTAAAATCTCTTTGATGTGTGGTTTCTACTTTTCTGACCAGTATAGAATGCCTACTGTGTGTCCAGCAATGTACTAGCTCACTTATACTGTAAAAAATTTTGATAAAACCCAATCTGGCAGATAAAAACCATCCTCATTTTGTAATTAACAAGCCTTAGAGAAGTTAAATAATTTTCCCCAAGTTTATGGAGATGCTTATGGTACTGCCAAGATCCATGTCTACCACACTGTAAAGGCTTTGCTATCACTAAGTAATATTGTAGTTGGACAAAGGGCTTTGAAAGAAAATTAAGGATTATTGCTATTTTGTGTCACTTTAATTTTACTTGAATGCGTTTATAACTAGAAAGCAACTCTTCTTATAAAATGCATTCCAAAGTCAAGCACTTGTAGCAATTTCCTCCACGATTGGACGATCTACTATATTTTCATAATTTATTCATATAGATAGCCATCTATAAAAACTAATGTCCTCATCATTTAGTTCTGGCAGATATTGAATACTGAGGAAGGGATAGGAAAATAATTTGGACTCAAGAATTCTATAAATATTAATATTTTTTCAATTCCTATGATGAAGTATTGGCACTTATAGTTTGAGTTTTTGTAGTGGTGTTTGTGGTGACCTTTGAACACCAAGTACAAGCTTATCAAATGTGGAACGTAGGAGATCTTACATGCAAGATATAAGATCTTATGCTTGGCAACCTTTACTTCATCCATTCTCTTGAGAAAAGTCTAAAATGTGTTTCAAAATAATAAAGTCTTGGTAAGCCACTACTTTCAAACACTTGACTGGCTTAGAACAACTCAAGTTGGCATAATTTTGAATCTAGATTCTAGCTACTTTCTTCCCTTGCAATACCGCCCTTCATTTTCTTGTTTATGGGAGAATCACTGACTTAGAATTTCCAACTCCTATACAAATAAAGAAGTGTAGAGTTGGCATGTTGTGGTCCTGAGGGATGTGGACATCTCTTCTCAATTCTCTACTCCAGTCCCTACCTCTGTTCCCACTACTCCAGGACTGGTGAAGGGCAAAAGCTCTGCTCTCCCTACCTCCCCACATTGGACCTCAAAGACATTTTCGTAAAGAAAACTATTATTAAAATGGAAGATATGCATTATCAAAATGAGCTTTTATTGATGTTATATTGCATGTAGAGATGAGATAAAAAAGAACGTGGGGACTTGGTTCCAGTCAAAGTATATAATAGTCAGGATTGGATATAGTCTCATGCTTAAATGACTAGAATACTGAACAAAATGTATGAAGCAGCTATTTTCAGATATTGGAAAACAGGAATTTCAGGACCATGATGTCTTAGGAAAGGGAAACATTTGAGGTGCATTCCCACCATTGCCCCAGCTTTCTGTCTGGGGGCACAATGACCTCATCGAGTTGAGGAAAAGGATCTCAGTTTCCCAAATTCTCATAAGTGTAAGTAGCAGAAGTAAGGCTGAAACCTCATGATTACCAGTGCTCTTTCCATTAGATTTGTCTTGCCATTTTAATTTAATTCTGAGCTAATTTTCATTATTGTTATATCGATGTAAAGTATTTTGAAATTTTTGAAAATAGTTTTATTTTATTATTTTTATTTCCTTGGGGAATAGAAATAACACTGTTAAATAACAAGCAGAGCCAATGAAGTATACTGACCTGGGGGAGAAAATCAACTAAAGTTCACATACTCGTATTTTTTTTTCTTGAATGTATAAATATCTATAAGAAAACATCATGTTTATTGTAGTCATCACTATAGTCACCACCATCATCAATTCTTAGCTTAGTTACTAAATTCAATTAGCTAATGATAATTCTTAAAAATTTTAACAGGTCTCTAGGACCTGGGAGAAATATAATTGCTGGTCAAATATCATGAGAACATCACACAAGCTAGTTGAGTCAGAGGACCTTGGAAAACAGTCTTAGTCTAGTGCTATAAATAGAATTTCCCAGTCTAGGCCATTACTTGAAAGGCAGCAAATGGACCTGAGACTTTCTGTCAGTTAGAAGGACTAACCCTGTAAGAGAAGCAGGTTTACAGAAAAGATGGCATCCCCAATTTCTCTTAAGTTTAGCTGCACCACTGAGTACCTGCCACGGATGGGGTTTTGGTACCTGGTAAAATCTGACAAATAGGCGTTCAGAATGGAAAAGACCTATTTCGCCTCAAACCAGTCATGATCTCTACTTCAGCGACGCAGGGCCAACTCATCCACTAAGCACAGCAGCACAGTGCACAATACTTTTAGGGACCCATGAAAATCTTAATTTCTTTTAAAATTAAAAAAAATGAACTTTTAGGGTCACATAATATTTTAATTTTTTTCTCATATCAGAAAAATGTAACATTTTTAGGGCCCATACAAATCTATTAAATTTTGCCTGAAATAGAAAAAAAAGTATTTTAAATACTGAAAGTTATATCAAAATAATTTTTAGTATTGATATTATGATGGTGGCAGGGACACATGAAGGCAAAAATTGCTGGGGCCCATGGAGGCCTGCACAAAGTTTTTTAAAAAAGTATATAAGGATGCAATTCAACACACTTAATTTAATAACCATTATATACTTATTATAAGTAAGCCACTGTAGCAGTTACAGGGAAGTTGAATCCTCAGCCTTACTCTCAAAAAGGAAAAACCACGCAGATGAGCTATAACTTCCCACCTCCCTCATTTCCATCGTCTTTCAGTCCCTGAGGTTGATCAGAGAGTGAGGCCACCAGAAAGCAGCATCCTGATGTCCCCTCCTCCGAGGCTAAGAGATAGAGCAAAAAGGAATTTACATATTCTTTTCCCTTTCTCTCCCTCTTTTTCCTTTTCCTTTGTAGACTGAAGAGGTTTGAGCCATCATGTGTCATCTTTTTGGGAAGTACTACACTTTGGAAAAACTTAAAAAAAAAAAAGGCCTCTGTAGAAGCCCTGGAAAAGGAAATACAGAGTTGCTGGAATATTTTGCTTGGGATCAGGCTCTTTTGGAGAAGAGATAAAGGGCCTTTTTGAAGTTTCTACATTTCGTAGTTAACCTCACAGGGCAAATGTCCTCGTGGTGCGTGGGAAAAATGTGTTTGGCTTCGGTGTCCCACTTAATGTATGTTTTTGTACCCTAAGCAGCGAGATAGGCAGTTATTAAATCCAAAGGCAGATTCAGGGTACCGGAGCAAATCCTTGCTAAAATAGGTTTACAGGTGATGCAAATCATAATGTGATTACTGCAATGGTATTTCAGGGAAGGGAAACTGCTAATCAGTCTGTCAGGTTTTAGTATGAAACTGTCGGTTCTTGGCATGCTCATGGCGGAAGAATGACCAGACACACCAAAGTTATGCAAGCATGAAAATGAGGTTTATTGAGGAGAGAAAGATAGGATTATATGGCAAGAGCAAGATATAGGTTTATAGAGCATGGTACATACACCACAGATGATGACTGGACCCATTGTCACAGCAGGACAAGCAAAATGTAGGGCAAAAAAGAGAGAGAAGTTGGCAATGGTCTGTATCTTATTTTATAATGCCTGGATAGGGACCTCCCTCGTGGTTCAGAGGTCACCATGGAACCACTTTGATTGGACAGTTGGGAGTCACATGACCTGGGCCTTAACTACGCAAGTGGGTTCTAGGTCACTTTCTCGACTTTATGGTATGTGGCTTGGTCCGTGGGCTAGAGAGTCCTCTGCATTATTTTGCAGCTGGTGTGCCAAGTTCTGATTGGTAGATTCGTAGGGTACTCCCTCCTCCCCCAGGTATGGAGAATCAGTGTTGGGCGGGACCAAGATGGGGGCAACAGCACCCACTGTCATCCCTAGGAGACCTGAAATCCCTCACTGTCTACCTAACAAGCCCTGTGGGTGCAGGAGATAACAGGGCGTATATTCTTGAAAAAGAGCAAATGACAGCAAACAATTATAGCAGAGTATGAAAAACTACAGGATTACAACTCAAGAAGCCACTTTATGTGATCCTAGTCAAATCATTTTAACTTCTGGCATCCCCTTCATCCCCTCCCTAATTCATCCTTTCTTTTTTTTTTTTTTTTTTTTTCTTTTAAGACAATTGCATTAGCTTTCTAATTTGGCCTCCTAATCCCAATTTCCAGTCCCTCCTTAAACTAAGCCACTCTGCAATTGGAATTGTTGTGGAAACTTCTATGGTGTTTTGGTTTAGATCCAGTTGCTGATTGCACAAAGATCCAGTTATTGAGACTGCCAAGGACTGCTAAGGAAACGACAGAGGTCTTACCGGAAGAACAGGAGCAGCTGTCTCCAATCCATCTCTCCAACTATGAGAAATCATAGGCTTTTAAGAGGGGCCACATGCCTTGGGGCAGGTAGTGGTGTATTTTACAAGGGGGCAGGTCATGTGCCTTGGGACAGGTCATGGGGGGTGGTGAATCTTGGCTCAGGAAGTCTGCCCAGAGGCCTTCAGAATCTCAGCTTCTTTGTCTTGGAAAAAAATCCACCATTTCTGGGAAAGAACTCAAAGGTCAAGTAGTTAAGGGAGAGGAATTGAAATTTGTTCAATGCATGGTGCGGGGGAGGTTGTGAAGGGCGGTTACAGAATCACCTTGTTAAAACTTTTACCTGATTTAGAAACAAGCTCCCCTCCAGGAAAGATTAGATGGCTTCCCTGTTACTGGAGGACATACTTGTTTGTATGACCTACAACTCCAGAGCCACCCCTTAGATCACCCATCTCCGAACACTGACACCTTATGCACTCATCTCCACCCTTTCCTGCACTTTCAACACTAAAATGTGGTATTTTTTGTTCTTATTTCCATGCACATGCATGCCTCTCTCTTCCCCCAGCCTCCTCCTCCTCCTCTTCTTCCCACTCCCTAGAATGTCCCTGCCCTCCTCCACCTGGCACCCTTGTGTGTATTCACCCTTCAACACTCAGCTCAAGTGATCTTCTTGGTGAAGTCTTTCTTAACTCTCTGGATGGAGTTTGTCCTTCCCTAATAATTCTGGACTAAATACTTCTAGGCTTCAGTGGGATTTTTCTTTTGAAGACCTTTCTGGAATTTCCCAGCCAAATGGGTGAGCAGCCCTATTATTAGCAGGGCTAAGCTTCAAAGTAAATCCTTCTCTTATTCTCCTTGGCGGTCAGTAGAAAGGGTAGTTCATTTATATTCTTATACTGTTCTCTTTCCATGAATGTTCAAACAATAGGAATTGTGGGAAGGCTCACATTTCAAGCTAAGAGGAAGCTCATCCTCTTTCTAACTTGGATGTTCTTAAAAGGTCTCTTGCTGGGAGCCTGCCTACTTGTCCCACCATGGTGAATTAAAGCAAAAATGTTGAGCTGTTACCATTACTCCCTTGAAAAATTTTCCAACACTGTTTTTTCATCATCCTCACTCAGAAACCAGTAAAATCTCACTCCAATGCATTCAACAGAGTTTCTTATGGAGCAAAGAGCTTGAATAGGAACAACCATAAAATCAAGAAAAAATAAATAGTGGAGCCCGATTTGCTTTAAGTGGTAAGATAGACATAATGTTCTGCTTCTGCAGATGTTCTACTTCAGCTCCTGAATCTCATTTTAAGTCACATAAACTATCTCTACTGTAATAATTAGATTCTAATATGGTGGACAAGGCCCAGGAGTCTGTTCTTTTATTGCTGTTTTAGGCTCTCCAAGTGATGGTTATTGCAGAGCCAGGTGTGGGAAACACTGCCATGGAATTGGTAACTCTCATCTGTTTTAGCAGCTTCATCCTCCTCTGCCCTAACTCCTACTTCCTAGGTCCATGATTGGATTAGATCCTGTGGGGCTCAATTAACCCCACATACCCTGTCAAGTGAGCACGTGGGATGAATGATGAGCCTTGCTTTCTGAACTGGAAACACAGGCAGGACAGGGTTAAAGGGAGTTCCCCTAGATTTCTGAGGCAAATGAGAGAGGAGCAGGAAAAGGGCTCTGTTGCAAGTGATTAGATCAAAGATGATCTTGGCCCCACGCCAGGTGGTGTTCTACATAATACGCACCTTGTAGCGCACCAGGGTAATAAGTACTGTGGTCATCGGTGGCTGTTCCTGTTCAAGGCCATCTCTTAATAGCAGTAAGTTGGGAGAGGGACCTTCTTCTCCTTTCATCATAGCCTCTTTATTTCTCAAAATCTTTGTGTGGTAATTCAATAAAACTGCAGCTCAGCTATCCCTTTGTAATTATACTAGGAAAGGTTTGTGAACTAATTATTTCATTTATTCAAGCAGCAGAAGGGTAATTTACCAGGAAGGCAATATTGGGCAATGGTTCTCAAATCTGACCGAGTGTCCAAGCCTGGGGTGTATCAGTACTCACTGCTTGACCCAAGGCCTCCGGATCTCTAGAGGGATGGAGCCTCAAAGGTTATTTTTAAAAAGCTCCCTCCTCCAGTGAGATGATTAATTCAGTTTAAGAATTACGTGTCTAGTGGTGTCTTGCAGGGCTTCCCAATGTCAATCTTCCCTGGAGAGACTGTAAAAAGTGCAGATTTTGTGTCAAACTCCAAGGGATTCTATTTGCTGGGTGGGATCTAGAAATAGGCACTTTAAACAAGCTCTCAAGCTCCTTCTGAAACTGGTGGCCAATGTGCCTACTCTAGGGAGCACTGCTCTGTCCAAAGTCTGGCCATAGGTGGGCATAAGTGGGAAAGAATGGGACATACTTTCAAGGTTCAGCTGCTCCTGTCCAAGGCCAGTTGCTAAGGTCCTCCAGACACTGCACCTGCCTGCAACAGACACACCAGTGCCAGAGACAGTGAGGGTGGAGAAGACGACTGGGGGTCAGGATGGGCTTCCTGGTGTATCTGTTTAAAGCCACAGTACCAGCCAGATGCTCACACCCTCCCTCCTGATCTACTTCAACAGCTCCTTGCCGGCCTTGCCTGCAGTGTCTCCTGGCTTGCCTGCCTCCCTTTCCCCAATTTGATTTCAGCCCCAACTTTTGTATTGCTGCTAGACTTATTTTTATAACAGGTAACTTTTGTTTCTCCAGGACTTAACAATCTTCAAGCATACATAGTAATTTGCCCATACCAGATCCAGTCATCTCTGCAAAAGATCTCAGACTATTTGTCACGTGGGCCCTTGTACATTTCCAAATTTGTCTTCCGTGCTGACTCACATAGCATGAATAAACGCCCCTGCTGCAAAGTGCTTTCCATGACCATTTGAGGGACTCTTCAACTTTCAACCTTAGGCAAAAGCATGATTCATCCTGTGAAGGCTTCTATGACCTTTCCAAGTAGACTTACTATTCTCTGTGAATCTTGTGCATGCCTGTACCATAGCACCTATTACTCTATGTTACGTTTACTTGTTTTAAAGTCTACTCTGCACAATAGACTGCAACTGTGTTTTAATATTATTATCACTATTATTAATAAGAGCAAAAGTAATAGTAGTAGCTATTCCATGCTGGCTAATTATTATTGCAAAGTTCTATGCTTTATCAGTTATATGAATTATCTCACTTAATCCTTTTAAAACCTTAGGAGATAGTACCTATTTCCAAGCATCAAGCTAGAGTTGACTTGAAAGTAGGTGCTTTGGATTCAGTAGGCACTTAGTAAATATTTATGAAATGAATAAATGGTTGATGTGTACATGAATGAATGACTAAATGATGCCAGGTTTTCAGAAAGGTTGCTAATTAAAAAATTATGGCTGCTGTTACTAACAAGTGGTCAGCAGGAGTTCCTGGGCAGTATTTGTATTGGTGGAGAGAGCAAAAGGGAGGTATCAGAAATGGCTCTTTTGTTCCCTCTGAAAATTGCTTCTTCAACAGTAAGCCTCAAACGGAAAACTAGAAGATAGATATTTAAATAAAAACACATCTGTGAAGAGATACACATACAAAGAAAATGACCTTAAAAGCCAAGTCGGTGGAGGGAGGCGAGGCCTGTGCGTGGTTATTTGGACTTATTTATGCCCTGGTCACTCAGTATCCTGCTCCCCATGGTTGAGGCCACTTTATCCTTTCCTGAGCCTCAGCCTTGCCTCCACCTCTGGAACAAGCTCTGTCTAGGTTCTCGCTTGGGAACAGCATAGTCTCACCCTCTGAACTTGCAGCCCCGGCTCCAAGGTATTAGTGTCCCAGTCTGGTAACTGGGTTTTCTTCTTGTTCTTGGGATCCAGTGCCTGCTTTGTATACTAGATCAAGTGAAGAAATTGCTGTCTTACCCCAGTGACTAGGCCTCATAGTGTTAATCAGTCTCCTGGTCTACTCCCAAGTACTGCCCTGTCATCTGGATCCTGCTACCTGCTTGAGAGCCCCACCTGATAGTGTCTACTCACCTAGATCTCTGAATGTGCTTATCTGCTCCATTAAAGGTACCTCATCTGGCACATCAGCTTGGTTAGTGATGTCACCTGATTAAGTTGATAGTAGCCCATCAGCATCTGCCCATCAGATCTATCTAGTTTTTGTAGGGGCTAGACAGGTAAATTGCATAGGGGTAGGATAAAGACCATGATCTCTGCATTCTTACATATAGTCTTTCATGGTGATGCTAATATCTATGATCCTTCTAGGAATGAAGTATTAGTTATGATTTACTGTCTTGGCTGCCATGGAGGCTGGGGCAGAGGAAATAGCTGAGGATCTAAGAGAACACCACAAGAAAAGCTAAGGAGTTGCTTAAATATGTCCAATTCAGATGATGAATATTATTACTACTAACAAAGTATACATTGGACTATAATTTAGGAAAATATAATTTCAATTTTATTGAGGAACATTGGGAAAAACACTGGGAAAATAAAATTTCAATATGGAAGAGAGCATACATACAAAGTTAACTCTGTTTTGATGCTGGTTGAGTTGGTATCTGTGTGACTTTGAACAAGCCATAATAACATATTGGGATTCTATTTCCTCATCTATAAAATAAAGACAATTCATAAGAAATCAATTACAGTAGCATAATTCTATGATTTTTCTAATTTTTTATATCATTGTAAAATTGCAGTAATTGAGGGAACCTAAGAGGACAATAAAAAGTAGTAAATTTTTTTAGCAATATATCTTATACTCCATGAAAGAAAAAGAACATCTTAGAAAAATTAACTTAACGACATCGAAAAGTAGAGCCTATATACTGTATAAAATTATCATATGCCTTCTTGATACGTAGATTTTTTTCATTTGCATTTCCAAATCATGTTCTTAGGCAAGTACCCAACAATTTAAAAAACATGTGCTTTAAAAAAGATCTATACACTAAGGTTTTATGTTCCAGATGTTTTTGTAGCTATGATCAAGTTGTGTTGCACTCTGGACTACTATTTCTGTGGTAAATGTTATTTTTGAATAAACACAATACATATACCCAAGTAAAAAACAAGGATATAGGAACTGAGAGTGTGTCATTGACTTGATTGAGCTCAGAGGAACTCAGAAGTATGTCAAAGGACAAGGGGGGAAAAAGCCACATAGAAAGAAGTGAGAACAATATCCCTTGGGCTGATTTGTGGGAAAGTAAGTATTACATCTGCAGAATTTGGCAAGACAACTAGGGTAAAGAGCAAGAGCTGGAATAACTGCTTCCAAATTTTAGGATAATCAGAAATCAAAACCCCAGAAGAACCTGGGTGAAGCGAAATTCCACTTTGGAATCACTGAAAATGCTCAAGCTCATTGTCTTGCCTGCTAGTATTACTGAAAGGATTCTGATTCCTTTCTTTGATTAAACCAGGAAAGGAAAACAAACACGTTTTATAAAACTGAGACACATTATAGCAAAATTTAAAAAAAAAAAAATTCATGTTAGGTTTTTTTTCCTAAGCTCGAAGTCCTATCTTTGAGGATTTAAGAAATAATTATTGAAACCTAAGGAATATAAATATATTCCAGGGAATATCTTGGAGCAACAACACAAATATTAAAAATATAGTGTTAAGTTTCAATGATTATTTGAGAAAACATAGGCGTCAATGTACTAATGAACTTACAATTTTCACAAATTTTTTGCCAAAATATTGAATGATTTTCCCAGGGGAAACAACAGGAGATAAAGGAAATCCTTGAAAAAAAAATCAGTTCATGTCAAAGTAATGCATGATTCTTTACAAACATACACATGGTTAATCTACTCAGAAATAATCAAGGGATTGACTTTATTTGGATTAGATGAAACTGTTGCTACCTGGAAATCTTTCATTCACCATTATTTAACACTAGCAGCAATTTTTAATAGAGATGTTCAGAGAAGTTTTTAGCATCAGTATTCATCGATATGCCTTTGAAGAATTCCTGATATCTTTATGTAGGCAAAATAAATTATTCTTGACAGAATCCCTTGCACTATGCAACACTAATGATCAGGAGGCAGCTTCATGGTGTACACAACCACAGGAGGGTTATACAAAGGGCAAACAGTCCCAATGGTGCACTCTTTGGCATGGAAGTCATAATGTCAGGAAATGTAATTTGCAGTTTCTCTAATGTTAGATCTTATTTTATGCTGGCTTTTGCTCTATGTTTATGTCCATGTTAAAGAAACTCATTCCCTAACTGATAAACCTATTCACACGATACAATCTTCAATGCATGCAAGGCACCTCTGATACTTACAGACTTAAGAGAGTCAGCATTCAAAGAATTCAAATCACAATGTCTTTTTATCTCAGAAAATAATGTAATATTTCAAACCTGTTTCCTATCCTTACTAATGAAAAAAATCATCTCCATTGTCAACTATGCAAATTTTCAACCACCGAGAAAGCACAAAGGGGAAAACCATACTTTGTGAGATCTTGATTGGTCTTGAGAGAGTAGTTATGACCCAAGTATAGTTCCTGCAATTTTCATGCCTCACGTTTGGAATGCAGATGAAAATACACAGTTGAAGGCTGTGTACTCCACCTCTCTCTGACTGGAATTCAAAGAGGTCCAACCATGCGCCCTAAGTCTTTTCAAGACAAGTTGCTTCAAACTCTTCACTCACACACATTTTCTTTTTTTAAGCAGATGACCTTGAATGCTAGTGTTTGTATACAATGTTACTTATTTCCTCATTCAGTTCTTTTACCTTTCCTAAGCCAGGCCCTTGATGATCTTGGCTAGACAGCCAGATTGTCACCAAATATGTGTTGAGGGACTATCGACTGACATGAACCAGGTCCTCTGTACACTTCTGGCTCTTGGTCTAATACTCAAGTTTAATCTACTTGCTTTGTGCCCATGTTGACTATTTCAAATGATAAGTCTCATTACAAACAAGCCCCATGTGAAGCCAGTTTTGATGAGAGGAAATAGATCATCTCATTCATTATTGGTGGGAGTTTAAAGAGCATGGCCTTTTTGGAAGGTAATTCAGTAACGTATATCAACATTTAAGTATATATAACCATTGGTCCATCACTTCTAGCTCAAAATATTCATATAACCAGACAAAGATATATATGTATAAGAATGTTCACTAAAAAAATTTTAACAATGAAAAGTGGAGGTACTGATTAAAATGGCAATCACAAAATACACACAAAATCACAAAATACACACAAAAAATAACACACAAAAATAGATTACTTGGTAGCAATTTTTAAAAAAGAGACATAGTCATTGACATGAAAAGATGACTGCTGTGGCTTGGATACTGTTTGTCTGTCCCTGCCAAAACTCATGTTGAAATTTGATCCCCAACATGGCAGTACTGGGAGGTGTTTGGGTGGTTGGGGCAGGTCCTTCATGAATGGCTTTGTGCTGTTCTTGTGGTAGTGAGTGAGCTATTACGCTGGCAAGACTGGATTAGTTCTCAAGGGAATTGATTAGTCCTGTGAGAGTGGGTTGCTATAAAACTGGGATGCATCTGGGGTTTCTCTTCTCTTCACATGTATCCACTTTCTTTTGGACCTTGTCTGCCATGTTATGAAGCAGCACAAAAGCCCTTGCCAGAAGCCAGCATCATGCCTTTGAGCTTCCCAGCCTGCAAAACCAAGAGCTAAATAAACTCCTTTTCTTTATACATTCTCATGTATTCTCTTAAAGCAACGCAAGATGGACTAATGGTGGACTAAGTAATATGGTGATGGCATATTACTAAATGAAGATGAAGGTTATAGAAGAGTATGTATGTACATGGTCTTGACATATTATTTAATGTCTTTAATGAAATTCATATTCATATTCCATATGTATATTTACATATGTAAAGAAAAGGACTAAAAAGGATATTCATAGAATTATTAAAAGTTATGATCACTGGAGAGTAAAATAATTACCTTCTCTTCTATATCAATGTAGTTTGAATTTATATATCAGGTACATATGATTTTTTTTTAAAACACTAAAAAATTCCCATTTGGGGAGGAATATTTTCCACCATAACAGGAAGAGAGTATGAACATGGTATTGTCTCTAAAGAAAAAAAAGTTTTTGTTTTCAATTGTAGATATTAATAAAACTCATTTTGAATTGTACGAATTTCTATAGCTACAGTTGGTCTCAGGACTGTACTTTGACTGCAGAATTATTGCTGAAGAAATTTCAGTCTTTTGAGAGGTCTAAGACAAAAAATGACTCTGAGTAAGGCCATTCTGTATCAGAGGAAGTTTTTCAGTTCTTCTCAGCGTAGGACTCACCTCCCGAAGTATGTGATTTGACTTTGGGGACTAATTATTATTATTACTATTATTGTCATCACTACTACTATTATTTCTAGCTGCCACATGTTGAGTGATATATATGCTAAGCAACATATACAAATATATCCTAGGCAACATGAAAAATACTTGACATTTAAGACTGCTAATTTAAACAATAGCAATAAGATATAGTTTTCCTATTTTACAGATGAGAAAGCTGAGTGTCATAGAAATTAATTAGCTTGCCAAAGGTCACAAGCTAGTGAATAGTGACAATAGAATTTCAATACACCTTAACTCCAGCACTTCTGGATCTTTCTATCATACAACATGGTTTATAAGGCAACCACAAAATGTCACAGGTATGTCAGTGTGAATGGAATAAAAATTTTAATAGAATGTCAAAATTATAAAGAATGATAGCATCTTTATAGCTTAGAATCAACATCAAGAATCTTGCAGCAGGAGTAATAACATCTAGACACAGAGAATCTTGGCAAGCTCCAGACTAAGCACAGGAATGCACATTTCACCCAGTGAGAGAGGATTTTCGTCAAGAGGGAAGTTAACACCCAGATGGCAAATACAGTTCACAGATGCCTGACATTTGTGCTTTCCTACTCGATCAGAGTTCACTGGGGGAAGTCTCACAGCACAAGTGCCTCCCAGAAAGAGTACTCAGTGTTTCCTTGTAATCAAAATTGTTCCTGGATGAACTGTTTCTGTTTTGTCTCTCTGTCAGCATCAAGTCACAGTTAGTGCCCATTGCAGCATCTGTTGCTGTCTGGTATTTTCATTCCTGCACATGGTTCATATTTTGTCTACAACCACAGGGGACCCGTGTATTCATCCTAAGTGTACTTTTTCTCTCTTTCCTTTCCTCCCTCTTCCCTCTTTCCTTTATAGTTTTTCTCTTTCTTTTTCTCTTCTTCTTTCTCCCTAATTTCTCTTTTTATCTTTCTCAAACATTATTTCCTAGGTGTCTAATGTGAACCAGAAACTATGCTTACTGTTTACCAGAAACCCTCTGGATGTATAGTTCCTCCTTCAAGGATATTACAGTCTGGAGGTCAGAATCATAATCATATCTGGTTCTAATGCATGAGGTACTATAGGACCCTAGAAGAATTATGACTCTTGAGAAGAACTGAACTAAAATCTCAAGTGCCTTAAGCCCAGTTCCATGTTACACTCTTCTAAAGTTTATGATGTGATTGAAAATGGCTTTGCTTATTAATTTAAAGGTTCTAGGCTTTCTGGGAGGAGGAGCACAGATTAATGGAAAGAGTAATGGACTCAGAAAGCCTAGATATTAGTTGCAGCTCTGCCACTGCTGATTGTCTAACCTTAGGCCCATTTTCTCATAACAGTTTAGACTCGCCTCACTCTGTAAAGTATCTTCCACCTATAGTATTTAAAATATTTTTTGAATTTTAAAATGTCTGAATGTTTTTTATGACATGTGTCCATATGAAATAAGACTGTCAATTGGTACAAATGTTTTGGAGGAAAATTTGGCAGTACATTTTTAAAGCCTTAAAATATCTACTTATTTATCCCAACATTTGTAGCCTAAATTTGTAGCCAAAAATGTAGCCTAAAGAAATCACTGGAAATACCTGGTTTGATATTTGAATAATGATGGTCACTATAGTACAGTATTCTCTGTAATAGCAAAAAAATAAAACCTGGAGCAAAATGTTTGATTGTATAATATTGGTTTTATATATGGTTTATAATATGGCATATATTCCATACAGTGGAATACTTTGGATTCATTAAAAATGATATGGTCCCAGTATACTTATTGACACAGAATAATATTCAGAGTACATGATCATATTCCAGTACCTAGAATAGTCCTTGATACATAGTAGATGTTAATACATTTTCTGAATATTCTATTAAGTGGAAAAAAGTCAGTTACAAAGCAATGTGTACTACTATGTCATTTAGAAAACATTATTTGCATACAAAAAGTCTGGGAAATATACACCAAAATGTTCAGTAATAATTTCTGGATGAGTATTTACTAGTAAGTTTTATTTTCAAATCTCTATTCCAATCCCCACATCCCACCCCAGTTTTCTACTCCTCAGCCAGAATAATCTTGAAAAAACTCAAAGATGACCATGTTACTGTCTCACTAAAATTCCTCCGCTGTTCCGTATTGCTCTTAAGCTAAGACCACACAGCTCAGCCTGGCTGGTGAGGCCCTGCTTGCTCTGGCCACTGCCTGACGCTGTGCTGCCCTCACTCTCTCACTCCCGCCACTCAGCACCTTTCCGTGTGCCGGGGGCAGAGCCTCCCTCGTGTTTCCAGGCTCCCTCGTGGTGCTCCCGCAAGCTGTTCTCACGCCCTGCTTCTCATGTCCTACTTTGGCCAGCACACCATGAGTCATCCTCACCCTTACTTTGGACTTCAGGCCTTCGGGGAGTCTTTGCTCATCCCCTCGACCCTGATCAAGGCTGCGAGAGGCATCTCACTCCCGTTGTGCCCTATGGTTCTTTATTTACAATCCTTCTGACCCCATGTTGGCCCTCGTATGCCTTCTCTCATTTCTTATATTTATTCTCAGACCAGAGCATCAGGCACAGTAGCTGGCACTATTAATGGGCACTTAGTGAGTACATGGCTGGATGCCGTCTTTGCATTTAGTTCTATTCATGTTATTTAAATTACATAGCACGGGCACAATTTTGAAAAGCACACAAAATGTAAGTGGGTTGAGACTGGTAAAGGCCAGGCAATGACAGAAGTTTGGAAGAGACAGGGTGTGCTCCTTCCTTGTGAACTTAAGAGTTCTTACCCAAACTAGTAGCAGTTTATCTACTATCACAACTTCAGGGGCCACACTGGTTTTCCTGCCCCACACCTCAAAGTTTTCTCTTCACTCCATTACAAACAATGTTGGGAGGTTAATCAGGATCTTCTTTTAAAATATAAATACTTCTATCTGCTATTTATACCTTAATGTCCTCTAAATTAACCTGATCGAGTTTCTCCTAATTCAGCAATGAACTAGCATGTGTCATATGTAGTGCTAAGCCTGGGGTACACAAGGAGGAATAAAACACAGCCCCATCCTCAAAGAGCTCAAACCTGGGAATTAGAAGAAGAAAGAATCCAGGAAAAGAAGAGAACAAACTTGATGTGTGTGTGCATATGTGTGTGTTTCTGTTTGTCTATCCCCCTGGATATTTTCTTGGTAACATGATATCACACCTGGTTTGTTTGTACATTCCTTTCTGGTTTTCCTATTGGGTTTTTCACTCTTGCCCACAGTCAGTTCATACTGGTACTTGCTGTATTATGCAAAGACAAAGTAGGGCACTCTTTTCATTCAGAAAGTGCTTTGCCAGCTCTTTCGTTGGTTCCTCCTTGCACCCACTACACTACGTAGGAGTCCTTTAATGAGTAAGAGGGCCAGTGAGGGAGTTAGGCAATAAGCTTCAAGGCACAACACAAGTCTATAATTAGCCACTACCCTTTAAGTGATGCACAGCCCGTGGCCTGCTTACTCATGCTTTCCAAAACTGCCACCATTTGAAGTCAAAGAGTCAAGAGTCAATGATGGCTCACTGTGAGCATATGTGCAACGAATGACAAGCAGACTTATATGGGGTTGCCTTTACTTTGTCTCTTTGACCTAGGATGGGAAATATAAAACAAGTCTTATATTAAAGGCTCCCACTAATCTGGGGATAGAAAACCAAATAAAATAGGCCTAAATTTTCTAAGTTTTGCCTTAAAACTCTAATCAGTCCCAAAATATTAGTAATATTATTGCTTTAAGAAAGGAACTTTGCCTCAAATAAAAGCGGAGCCTTGGCACGAACCCTCCTTAACCTACTGCATACATGCTGTGAAAACACTCCCTCTCATCAGGCCTTTGTCTCTGCTCCTCATTACCCAGAGAGTGGGTACATTTCCTCTTCAACTTAAAAATTGTCAGAAAAAAATACCCTAATTTCCTCCAAAAGAGAAAAACACAGGCAAAGGTCAGAGGGACACATTCCATGGAAGCTGTCCATAGGAGAGCAAAGCGCAAGGCAGAGGGCCCGAACCAGGGAGCGCCCATCCCCTGTCAGCGCTGAGGGTCCAGGGCCATGTCCCCAACCTCCACATCCCCAAAGCAAAGCAAAGCTCTGGCCACTGAGACCCCTTCCCATGGATCTGAGGAAAACTTCTGACCTGGCGTGGGCATTTCAATGCTGGATTTGAGTATTTGCGAGTAAAAGCAGTCACCTCTGTGGGAATTCTTTTCATAATCAAAGGCAAAGTATCTCCCACGTACTTTGTTTCTGGGTACCAGCCTCCTCCAGAAAGGAAGTAGCTTGCTGTACCCTTTCTATACCATTTTCCAGTTTCTTCCACTGCTGTCCATTGTCTCACTGCCATTCCCCTTGCTCAGCCCCTCATCACCTCTTAACTTGCTTTGTGAGGAGATTTACATCTTCTCACTGTACCCTTTACAATCTGCTCTTCCTAGGGCCACTGTATTCATCGTTCTAAACTCAGATAGGAACCCGTGGCTTTCTTGGGTTTAAGCACATACACAAGCATTAAGCGTGATCATGTAGCCTAAACTCATATCTCATGCCTTTTGTTAATGAAGTCATTAATCGAAACATTAGCAAGTTGCTAGGAACTTTTAAGACATGGATGGAATCAAGTTCAGGGTGGAGAAGGAAAGTCAGGAATGAGTGAGATTGGCGAGGGGACAAAAGTATCTCTTATCTTGTATACACGATATGATAATAAAAGATGATAAAAATGTAAAAAAAAATTAAAAGATCAGTAAGTGCTTCTTATACAAAATAAATACCCATATCAAGATGACTATCAAAACGAAACGCTTTAAAAAGACTGTGTTTTACCTTGGCCCAGGCGGGTAACTCGAATGGGAAATTGGATCATAAAAGAGAGACAGAAATCACGTTTTATTTGTTACTATATTCCTGTACCCCATGTAGTACAGTGCTCTGGACATAGCATGCTTGGAAAAAAGACTTTTGAAAATTATTTACCAGTGTGAATTTTATACAATGAAACTGTGTTTGAAAATATGAATAGTATAATTTCCACTAGTTTTCAAGAAAGGAAGACCACTAAAATTTTGGTTAAACTCAGATTCTCTTCATTAATGTGTAGGGAGAATATTCTTCAAAGAGCATGGAACCCAAGACCATCTAATCTCGAGTTTTCTTTTTAGTGTGATTCTCCTTATTTTGTACTACTCATTCACATAGCAGTCCATCAACATTGTGGGGAAAGATGGTAATGATTTGTTGAGATGACATTCCATTTTATCCCTGTCAGCAAGATTAAATGTTAGGCACTGAGAGGAAGATAATTTTGGGGGGAACTGAGAAGTTGCTTGTATTCCTGTTTATACTTCAGAGGATGAGGTATGGGTCTCTGCATTAAATTTCTGGACAGCTTATTGTCTAGAAAGAGTTCTCTACCTTACACGAGACATAACTTAGTGGACTTATGCATAGTAAGAATATTAGTATTCCATAGGATGGTCCATGTGTTTGGAACATAAATTGAGCTGCTTTTAAGGACAGCATCCCTTGAGGTAGGAAACTCTGCCAAGTCTGTTTTGTTACTCTCCACAAGTGATGACATGAAATTTCTTCATATGGACTAAAATACTCCCTCACATCTTAATTCTTCCATTGCTATTAATATTTAAGTTACTAAGGCCCTTTACTATAAGTTACTACTATTCCTATTTCTATGAGATCATTAAAAGAGCCAGTGGTTGTTTCTAGAAAATCGCAATTACACCATTTCTCCAACAATGATCAGGCACTAAATATGCTGACATAGGAAGATAATGTCACCAGCCCACAGAAATATTCTTGAAAATTTTTTATAGGAGTGCTGGTGGCTTATTTATTTGTCTTCTTGTACATTATCCTCTCCAGTACTAGAGTGTAAACTCCATGAGAGCAAGCAGGTGCTGGGGGCGGCTGGCTCACTGTCGAATCCCCAGTGGTTGGCCCAGTGCCTGACTCATATGCTGAATAAACAAAGAACCTCAGCATCACTATGGCACTCTAAAACAGCACTGCCCAAGAGAAATATAATGGGAGCCATATATCTAATCTAAAATTTTCCAGTAAAATGTTCATGTTAAGAATGTAAAAAAGAAAGAGAATAAATTAATTTCAGCAATATATTTTATTTATCCCAACATATTTCAAATCATTTCAACATATGATCAATGTAAAAATTTTAATAATATACATTTTTATATTGTCTTAAAAATCTGATGTGTATTTTATACTACAGTTCATCTCAATTCAGACTCTAAATTTTCTTTTGAAATCGTTGACCACCATTTGGATTTCATAAAATTTACAGTTGAAAAAGTAGATTGACATACTGAAGATGTTCCAAACATATTTAAAAGTTTTCCAATAACTGAATTGAGCATCATTTCTTACATTTTAAATAAAATTAAGTAAAATTTAAAATTCAATTTCACAGTCACACTAGCCATATTTCAAGTGTTTAAGAGCCACATGTGTCTAGAAAGTATAGTATTGGACAGTCCATCTCTAAAACAACATGTTTAAATTGCAGTGTTACAATACAGGTAACATATATTCAAATGTGATAATCATTTGCAAATCTTTTTGAAGCAATTTGTTACTAAAAGTAAAGCATCAACATATATTTTAAAAAGCAAGCCATTATTAGTTTAAAATATTATCAAAATTATCCCTCTATTAAATTTAGTCATTTGCATTTACTTTCCATCTGAACCGTCTTATTCAATGGGAAAACAGATGAATTTCTAAGGCAAGACCATCCTGGATGGTAGTCTTTGGATGCAACAGCCCATAGTGGGCTTGTGAATCAATAGTGTACTCAGCAGATATTGTTCAGTGGGATACACAGTGTGGTGATACATCACATTACAGTATTTTAATTTCTTCTTTCCTAAATCTGGATATGTTCATGGGAATTTGTTGCACATGTGAACATTTTCCATCATTCTGGTATAGGGTGGAAAGATTGAAAACCATGATTACTTTAGAAAATGAATGTCACAGATTAGTTCCTATGTAAAAGAAGGAAATAAATTTTGATAGGTTGTGACCACACCATTTCTGATCATTCGAGTAAAACAACACCATTGAGATCTGGTACATTCAGAGCTTATAATATAGCTCAGGAACTGAATGAATTCTCTTAGTGTGGGGAGACTATTTTCAATTGGGACCTATTTTTTAAGAGGTCTGTAGAAATCAACACTATGCTGCCATTTGGAGGATGGAAAGAGTGAAATTAAATTATAAGTTTAATTAAATCTACAGTCCAGATTCCTGATGGATGAATTGAATATACTTTTTTATTCATACAAAACATTTGAAATTAGATATCTGGGGTACTTTAAAATGCCATTATTTATTTTGTTTTAATTGCCAGGGAATTCCTGAGACAGTACCATCCCAAAGAGACTTTGCAATTACTTAAGAATCTCCAAGGTGATTCTTACGTTCCTCAATTAAAAAGAACCATATAATTGCAATTTTAATTAAAAACCCAAGAAAAGGGAGCCAAAGTTCATCCTGAGATAATTTCCCCTCTCTGTATTGGGATAAATATGTATGGAAATAATAGAGGGGAATAATGCACTGAGCATTAAACTGTCAAAACAGGAACATTTAAAATATCCTGTTAGCTGTTAAAAATAATTTGTACTCTAAGTCCAATGACCATTCGCCAAGGAGAACCAAAGTTGAGAAATTTATTAAAAACATGACTCAGAGGGAAAAATGCAGAGGCTGGTAACGAAGGAAATGATCGGATATCATTCCCAATTGGTTATTCCTAAGATCACATGTTCTGAGCATCTTTAAAAGGAAATTATCTGGACTCAAGAGGGTTACAGCACCTTCCTAAAAGCTGCTGCTTCTTTCTCACCTTGAAGAATAATCCTAGAAAACTCCCAAAATGTGTGACGCTTTTGTAGGTACCTGGAAACTTGTCTCCAGTGAAAACTTTGATGATTACATGAAAGAAGTAGGTAAGGAAATGCATTGTGGAATAACTGGATTTATAACATTTTCTCTGGGGGGAAAGAGTTTTACAGATGTGTTTTCACTCTGGAAGCACTGGCCAGACGTGAAAATGCTGCTTTCCTATATAGAGACTGTGCAAGTAGCAAATGAGAATCATTTGTTTCAAGAAATATTCTGAACCAAAGCTACAACTAGTGATTCCCAAAGGTGAACCGGTATTAAAAAAGATCTAAATGGAATTGCTATAGTCTATAGAAATGACAAGATTTTACTTTAATTGAAAACTTGAGTGTCTTTGATTTACTTGGGTTTTTGTCTGTTTTTCTTTCATCTTATTTTGCATATAAAATAAGCAATAACTTGGAAAGAAAAGTGTGTTTATTTCCTAGAGTGCAATAATTTCCATTTGAAAATGAAGGCGCTGTAATTCCAAACTGAATGCATTAACTTTTCAGTAAGTGTATGTTAGCCAATTATTTTCTTGTCTCAGTGTCAATCCATTAACATGTGTGGTTGTTTCATGGTAGACAAAAATCTTAATTTCAGAAAATATGTTTCCTGAAGGGCTTACATGCTTCTTTGACTAGAAATGACATGGGATGTTATAGAATTATTGAGTACATATGTAACATACCTCCTCTTCAATAATGGAGGCTTTTAATTTTTTAGACTCTGTTGATGTTGCCAGCATGTTGTTGTGTGAATGTCTCCCAGATGATTATGGAAGTAAAGCAACGGACATAAATCAGAGAGTCCTCCCCCAGCCCCTGACCCCTGTAAGTGATACAGTTGGATCCAGGATTAGCAAACTTGGGAGGAATTTTACACAATATCTTTATTGGAGTCTAGGATTTAATCCCTAAATCTCAAAAGACTTAACCCTCCCCTAAATTATACAGTATATTTTTTTCTTGTCTGTAACTACTATTTTGCTTGTTCATAGATGAGGGGGGAAATTAGGGACTTCAGCCATGAGAGAGACCTAACTTTCTAGACTATCAACTAGTTGTGATTCAATAAACTAATTAAATACACTGATATAGAAATGCCAGGATTTGGGGCTATTTGGCTATTGACTTTTAGAAATATTTTTCACTTTTAATATTTATTTTGTAATAACTGTACTTTTATATTATAAAGGACTGATGATAATGAAAGACAATAAGATACCTTCTGAATGAAATTAGCTACTCTAATTGAGGATGAGTGGACAGGTATTGCCTTCATTAGTCAAATAAAGACAGAATCAAGCAAGAGGAGAATATGATTTTTCCCAAGGTCAGCATTCTAGAATGACACTTGATGTTGCACCCATTCACTATGTTGACTCACTCTGTATATTTAATGTTGTAGTTTGTAACAGAGCCAGGACGTGATGAAGCAACATATTATCTTCCCACTTGTGGCCACTTTTCAGACAGCGAGATAAATCAGAGCCCCAGAATTACTTATTTTGCACAATATTTCCCCTCTATTTCTAACCTTTGGCCACCTTTCGTCAAAGAAATAGCTTAAATTTATATGTATGTATTAAAAAAATACAGCACATCTATGACTGTCATAAATTCTGTATAACATATGCAGTGGCAGCAGGTTACCACTATGTGGGGTTGTAAACTGTTCATCCCATACCTCACACAAGAAAAATATATGCCCCTTTTTAACTAAGAGGAATTCACAACTCAGGTGATCGGGAATCAAAGTATTGGCTTGTGAACTCTTCTAAACTAAGAAATAGTGATTTCTTAAATTTTGAAGTATTCACAATCAATGCTTAGTCCCTCTTTAATATTTCCTATAAATTATTAGGAATGATATCACCATTCTAAAATTATATGAATGTAGAAAACACATTGCTTTTGGGAGAAATTAATTAAAAACTCTCATTTCATGGTGGAGTAATTTAGAAAAGAAGCCCAGAGAACTAGACTTGGCAGCAAATGCCATGAAATATGATTTTTATATATTCAAGATAGATTATCTTTTAACTGAATAACTCCATATTGGCCCCCCAAATTCTTCAAATTTCTGTCTTTGTAGATTTTTAAATATGATTTTTAATATTTAAGAAGGAATGGTCAAGTTGCCACAAGTGTTTCATTAACAGAGAAAAATGACAGTGGCTGACAGTTTTTTAAATATATATTCCAAACGACTTAACCTTTATACATATTCTTGTTGAAAGTTAACAATGGGCCTCCTGAGAAGTTGTATCCAGAAGAGAGAAGGGAAAGTGCAAAGCATGGACCCATTAACACACCCAGGAGGATGGCTTGAGCCCAGGAGTTCAAGGCTGCAGCGAGCTATGATCACACCACTGCACTCCAGCCTGGGTGACAGAGCGAGATCCTGTCTCTTAAGAAAAAAAAAAAAAAAAAAAACCAAAAAAACCAAGAATAGATCTACACCTATTGTGGCTCAGAGTTTTTCTGTATTAGCCTGATTTACTTACCTGCAGGAGCTATTTAAATGAAGCCTTTAAGAAACTCACTGGTGTCTTTCTCCTCTTACATGCGTGTGTGCCCACGTGCACACACATGCTATGGTCTGCTGACTTAGATAAAGATGTGAGAGAAAATGTAAACCTGACAGTTTTTCTTTTCCTAACTGTAGGAGTGGGCTTTGCCACCAGGAAAGTGGCTGGCATGGCCAAACCCAACATGATTGTCAGTGTCAATGGGGATGTGATCACCATTAAATCGGAAAGTACCTTTAAAAATACTGAGATTTCCTTCAAACTAGGCCAGGAATTCGACGAAGTCACCGCAGATGATAGGAAAGTCAAGGTGAGAAATAAGGAATTGATACAGAGTAAATGCCTAGTTTCTAAATTGTCACTGCCTGCAAGAAGGTATTTTATTATAAAAAGAAAACTATTCTATTATAGACCAAAGAGCCCTGAACTCCTATATTTAAACCATGTTGCCTTTAATACATAGTTGGTGAATTTCCCCCTTTTTATTAAGTTGTTCTTAATATGACTATTATTATTAAAATTATTAACATAATTTATGTATCATACAATACGTAGAGTATTTGAAGTGAATTAAGGTAATATTACAATGTTAGAGAATGTTTTTAAAAGAGTAGAGGAAAAAAAGGAAGAAAAATCACCCATACTAATACCATCTCAATGTAAATTTATTATTTATATTCCTTCACGGTATTTTTTCAAATGCAATTTATATAAAATATTCAGGACATAATGTATATGTAAGTTGTTATGCTGTTGTTTTTGACATTCCTTTTTTTCTTGTAGAAATTTATTCTTGACATTTAAAATTACTAATGACCTCAAAATATTCTTTTGAACAAAGGCACTGTATTTTTTATTTTATTTTCTGTCATCATGTGCAAATAGTAATCACTTTTTATTATGCCTGCAGAGCACCATAACCTTAGATGGGGGTGTTTTGGTACATGTGCAGAAATGGGATGGCAAATCAACCACCATAAAGAGAAAACGAGAGGGTGATAAACTGGTGGTGGTGAGTATCTTCTGGGTACCCAATTCCAGATCCTACTGCTAGGGCATCTCATGATCTTTGTGCCACTTAAGGAAACAGATACTTACCTTGATTATATAGAACAAAAAGGTGATTTTATTGGGATTATGGTTCCACTCTGGCAATTGCCCTTCATGTTTTTGAGCTCAGCCCAGGTATGCTGTCTCCCAGGAAGTATTCCTCCTCCCAGTTAGGCACCCTGAGGCTGTCTCCAGCGGTGCCTCCACCACACTGTAGTATATATCTCTGTTTCTCCTTCATCATGTACATTGCAAGCTCCTTTGAGGGGAAGACTTGTATCTTCCTGGTCTTTGTATCTCTCTAATTTATTACGGTATGAGGTCTATATATAGGAGCTCAGAACAAATGTCTTTTGAATGAATATTGTTTCCTTTCCAACACTGAGAGATACAACAAATAAACCAATGGTTTAGTCCCAGTGATTGACCAAGATTTTTTTTTTTTGCATGCCTAGGAATGTATCATGAAAGGTGTCACTTCCACCAGAGTTTATGAGAGAGCGTAAGCCACGGAACACTGACCTGGACTGAAGTTTGCATCAAACTCTACGACATACTCTTGGATGTATTGTTCAAAAAGAGATTGTTACTTTCCACTATTAAGCAAGCAACGGATTTTATCCAATGCTGATTTTATTCAATATGGTTGTATTGGTTAAATAAAACTTTTTGGATTTAAAAGGTGATGTAATGATGTATTTATTGTGCTGGATAGTTTCTTACTCATTATTGAGTGAAGGAAATAGAAAAATTTGCATTATTGCTTTGTTTCTGATATAAGTAATAAAATATTTCATAATAATTTGAAGTAAAAAAATTAATATCTATGAATCTTCCACTTTTCTGAGTAGGAGATAATAACTATGTACCATCACTGAATAGTAAATCCTTCTTTAGTATATCTATAGTTAAGTAAGTATCTTTCAGAGACTTAAGGTCATTTTAAATATAGTGAAATTGTCCACAGCCAGCTGGCCCAAGTGCTTACATTTAATACCTGGCCCATCTTAGAGCATTGCAAGAGAGAAGTACATACAATAGTCCCCCTTATGCCTGGGGGATACGTTCCAAGAGCCCCAGTGGATACCTGAAACCCTGGATAGCACTAAACCCTCTATATATTACGTTTTTTCCTGTACATATATACCTGAAAAAGTTTATTTATAAATTAGGCACTGTAACAGATTAACAACAATAACTAATAATAGAATAGAACAATTATAACAATATGCTGTAATAAAAGTTATGTAAATGTTGTCTTGCCCTCTCTCAAAATATTTCTACTGTACTTCAGGTAACTGAAACCCCAGAAAGCAAAACCCTGGATGTGGGGGAGCACTGCTGTAAAATGCACATGGTAGAAAAAGCTTCTAGTTTACAACTTTTAGTTTGCAGAATTATTGGTAAACCATGCTATCTCCAAAATCACTCCAGAATTCATTGCAAATAATTCCATAATATTCATTGCAGAAAAAAGTGCAATATAATGAGTAAAGATTCAAATAAAAAAGATTTAAATTTTATTGTAGTGGATGCCAAACTTTCATTTTTCTTGCCAGTGGAACTTTTTATTCAACAAAATCTCCATGGAATCTCAATACATAAAACACACAAAAATGATGAGGTTTCGCAGGCAGTGCTTGTGTGTGTGTGTGTGTGTCCTGCCTTTTGTGGAAGCTATGAAGCACCTCTATAGATTACTTAAGTTCCATGTACATATTAATAGATTGAAATTTCTAAATCACATGTTTACATTTTATAGTAAGACAAAATCTGTTAAAGTATATGCCATAGTTCGTATAATTCTGTTTGTGATATTCTCTTTAAAAATAAGTTCATAGATATTCATTTTCTGAGTACCTTCCCTATATGTAACACCATGATAGAGGACAGGAGAGGTGGACTAGGTTCTTGACCATATTGTCTTCTTCACAAAAACATAGAATAAGATTCTCACTTTGGGCTCATTAGAGGTTTGGAGAACCTAAATAGAGAGGATTTATAAGGGTTGATTAGGACAATTCTTAGTAAACTAATATTTATTAAGCACAAACTATGCTGCCAGGCACTTTGCATGCTTTGCATAATTTGATGAGGAGGATTTAGCATTCCTGTTTGCAGAGGAAACTAAGGCTCAGAGTTTAAGATCACAAAACTAAGAAGGAAATAGATACAAGAATGTGAAAATGAAGAGAGCTACTCTGGCTGGAATATAGATTTGGAAGCCATCAGGGTCTAAGTCATAGTTTGAGTCATAAAATGAGATGAGATGAATTTTGAGAGGATTCTGGGAAGACAGCAGAGGAGAAAGCACCAGGAATATGTCTCCCCACCTAGACAACAATTGCACTGCCAGAATCTGTCTGATATATCTATTTCGAAACTCCGAACTCTATTGAATCCTTTTAATATTCAGGGGAAGTGTTGGATGATAAATTGAATTTAATTTTGGTCAATTTCAGTTCTTAATACAGTTGAAGACGCCCATCCCCCACCCCAAGCCCATGGTAGGCAGCTATGCACATGTTCCTGGAGCAGCTTGTAGGAACTAGGATGGGCAATAGGGACGCTGTTTTCTAAATACTGTAGATCTGTCCTTTGACTGATGATTGCTGCTTCTCATCACAGAGGTGCAGACACAGGCCAGCAGCCATTATTGCATACAAACACACATCCCTCATAGCTGCAAATCCCTTCCCCTTGGGCTGAAGCAACTTCCAAGTTATTTAAAAAGTCAACTCCTCTCCTCTTCCCACTTCATTTCTCCCTTTTTCCTTTTTGTGAGCCAGATATCAAAGACTAGGACATTTAAAGCAACCACACATATAAGGGAAACTGGAAAGTGGAATGCACAGGCTCAGAAGACCTTGAGCTTATTCCTCAGGCTGATCCTTGGCACATAGATGGCCTGTAACAATAAAAAGTTTAAAAAAAAAAAAAAAACAGTAAATCCTGAGGAAGGAAGAGAATCTGATTAGCAGAGTTTCTACAATATTAGATTCAAATATCCAGTTTTCAAGAAAAAAATCACAAGTCACACAAAGAAATGGGAAAGTATGGCCCTTCAAGGGAAAAAATTAAACAGCAGAAACTGTTCCTGATAAACACCAAATGGTGACCTATTAGACAAAGACTTTAAAACTACTTTCTTTAAGAGGCTCAGAGAATTAAGGGACGATGAGGAGAAATTAAAGAAGATAAGGCATGAACAAAATGGAAATATCAATAAAGAAATAGAAAGCCTAAAAAGAAACCAGTAGAAATTCTAGAGCTAAAATGTATAATAACTGAAATGAAAAATTCACTAGAGGGATTCGAAGGCCTATTTGAGCAGACAGAAAAAAGAATCAGTGAACTTGAAAATAGGACAATAGAAATTATTGAGTTTGAGGAACATAAAGAAAAAAATTGAAGAAAAGTAAACACAGCCCAAGGGATCTGTGGGACCCCATCAAGCAGACCAATAGTCAATGTAGAAAATGAGATGTCGAAGGAGCACATAAAAATGAGAGAGCGGAGAAATAAACATTGAAACTGTCATAAAAACAAGATGTATAACTATTCTATAACAAATTATAATATTCCAGTTTCTTTGCCAGCATTAAAAATTAGGAACATTCTAATTTTAAAATTTTTGACTTGAGGCATTGGTGCTTGCTTTTTTTGTAATCAAACAAAGGGGCCAAAGGCTAGTGGTGGTAGCAGAATAAACAGCAAAGAACTTTCTTAGTTGAGACGGGAGACTTGTACGGAAGTAACGAGACACCGAGAAAGATGAAGGGAGAGAATCCCTCTGCCATGTGATAATGACCACAATGAAAGGCCTGTCGTAAGAGCAGGTCAGGAGAGGATAACGTATTAAAACCCTGTCTTTAGTCACTGTTTGAGAGATAAAGAATGCTAATGAGAAGAACTGCCAGTTAAAAATAAAGAAATACTGCTTATTTCTTTTGTCACTCATTCATAAGACATTACTGAACACTTAACAATATGCCAGGCACTGTCTTAGGGATACAGAGGCAAGGAAGAAATTTTTCTTTCTTTGATGGACTCATAGAATAGCTCAGGAGACAGCTGGGAAATAACCAGTTGCAATACTATGAAATAAATTCTCTAATACGCTTCTGTTAAAAGTATAATTATATCATACAATTAGGGATCACCCAGTCCTGAACAAGTTTCACAGAGGGAGAGATGTTTGAGTTTGATCTGGAAAGACGGTGTACACGAGGCCAACTGCACATGATCCATGTAATTCGTTGTTGTGAGGTCCAAATGAACCATTTGGTGAAGCTATTTACAAAGGCATATCAATGAGGAAGGCTTAATCTGCAAGTAACAAAAACTCACACACAAAATTGTTTAAATAATAATGGAATTTATTAACTAACATAACCAAAATTCTAGAAATAAAGTGGCCTTCAGTTCCTTCCACCTTTTTGCTGTGCCATCCTCTGTTTTGGCTCCATCTTTGAGTTGGTAACATGGATAGAGCCACTGTAAATATATAAGAAAGCAAAGTGCAGAGGAAGAAGAGAGACCATCTCTCTCTTTGGCTCTCTCCTAGGGGTGGGGAATTTTACTGAAGCCAGAAATTTGACTTTACCTTTTGTCTCCTGGGCCAGCTGAGTTCTAAAATGGACCGCAGGATTGATTTCTGAATCAATCTATAGCAGGAGAATTGGAAAAAGGATGGGAGACCTTTGTCACAGTACCCCACTGGCCAAAATGCATAGCCATGCATGCTTGCTATCTTTCAAGCAGAGAGTGCATACACATCTAGAACCAGTAAAGCAAGCTCTAATAACTTGCTCTATATTTGAACACCTCCGAATGCACCTACAACTGCTGAGGCACTTATTTTGAGCATGGGATTCAGCTTCCTGAAAATGACTTGAGGGTTTTTGCTTACCTTATTTTTCCCTCCAGATATTTTACTAACTGTTCTACCTATAAAAGTATCACATTATGAATTTCTTCTTTATATGTTTTCATCAAAAGCAACTCTTTATCCCACTTATTACTTTGTGGTGCCAAACATCAACTGCTTGTTTGTTTTGTCCACATATAGATGATTTGAATAAAATATTTCTCTGAATTGAAGAAGTATTTCAGACAAAGCAGATAAAAGTATGAATATTCTTCTTCTGGCCCCTGACACTCTTAACTTTCCAGCATCTTTGAAACAACTTGAGTTCAAAGCTGTAATTTAAACCCACAGCCCCTGAATCTAATCCTTCTTGGTACACTCAGTACCTGCAAAGTCTACTGGGGTTGCAGAAGATGAGTGAGAAATGATTGCACAGAGATTGAAACTATTTGCTGCCTTTGTCTTTCGACTACAGATGCCAAATATCATTTTTCTCCATAAAACTTCTTAAAATTTCCCCTCACAATTTTAAATGGTGTCTTTTAATATCAAAATTACTTTGTAATCCTGAAAGACAAATTTTCCAGGCATTAGCTTTGCTTCCTTTTTAAGACTTACATCACATACCACTATTCACTTGTCACCTTTCTTCCCAGTCCTCAATTACCCTTGATTAAAAACAATGACAATATTAATAACACCCTACGCCCTACTCCAAGCAACTGTAGGCATTTCAGTTACATTAACTAATATCAGTCCATCAACCCTGCAAGGGAGGGAGGGGAAGATATTATTTTAATGAGGAGGACATTCAGGCACTGTGACTTATCCAAACAAAAAAACAGCTGAGGTGGACCAAACAAGGATTTCCTAGGGTTGCATGGGAATACGCCCTTGCCAGGTGTTCATCAGACATTTGCTGGGGTATTCCTTCAGGGTTGATTCAGTATCCATTGTTCAAAAGGCTGATCTCCATTGAAAATTGTCTCTGTTCTACAAGTAATATTTATCAGGTGACTCTTACATGTAAATTTCTTTGCTAGAAGGTATAATCGTTGACCTGGATTTAACGTCACATGTTAATTTTCTGTTTCTTAATTTGGAGGTAAATAAAATGAGTCAAATGCTGGTGCCTAGAATCTTCGGTCTTGCTACTGCTGCCCATTGGCCATTTCAGAAGAGTCATGTGATGAAGATGCTCTTTAAATGAAGTTACTAGTAGCACTGGAAAGCTTACCTTTCTCTGGTTCTCTGTTGTGAGTGCCTCTCCTCAGCAAGCTTTCCATGATGGTTGAGCCCTTCCTGGGAACCTGGAAGCTGGTCTCCAGTGAAAACTTTGAGGATTACATGAAAGAACTGGGTGAGAAATGCCATTATAAGATTTTTGAAGACTGGCAAAGTATTTTGTGATGTGGCTGGGTTTGTACTTTACAATGAATTTTCCTATAATTTCTCTTTCTTATGTAATCCTACAGTAAATTCATATGATAATAACATAGTTTATACATCTACTCTTGCTTTTTTAAATTACTAGTAATAATTGTCTCTTTTTAGAAGATTAGACCTACCTGTCTCCAGTCATAATCCATATGTTTATACTTTTTGAAAATACTGCATCTTAACCTCTAGATAGAGTTTCTCTTTAGCGTGATCATCTCATTGAATAGCTTTTCCCAGCTTTAAATTTATAGACAGTAAAGATTATAATTAAATATATCCATTAAATTGGTTGCAAGGCTTGCTTTAAGTTAAAACTTTAAAAAAGTAGTAGCAACAAATAAAATTTTTAGTTGGTTAATTTATAGAGTTCTCATACCTATGAGAGATATTTAAAAAACATTATTTTGAAGAATTCCAAATTTTTATGGGAGAAAGAGAACATTTTTACTCATTGAACATCTCACAATTGGTTATTACTCAGAAGTATAAACACTACCTATCCTTTATTTTGGACTCAAGTTGAATAGTTAAACATTAATTAAAATGACTTGGGTGTATAACAGTTAAAACTACTCTTTACTAATACTAGAAGAACAGTAATTATTTAATATTTTTTCATATGTAATTAAGAGAAAACTCCCTTGTAATAAAAAACTGTATATAAAGCTAAGATTTTCTTAACTTTTCCTTAGTTTTTTTTTTTTTAACTTTGCTGCAACTATGGCCTACAACTATTAATTAATGTTTACTCCATGTTGGCAACAAAACAACAATGTTTAATCCCTCAAAAATAGAATTCAATGTGCTTATAAATGTAATATTTATTCCTCTTTTGTAGTCAGAATTAACTTCTTCAAGGGATAATAAGAAACAAGTTTTCCTCTCTTTTCATGGATTTATAGACTCACTTGCTTTGAATTAAAATTGAGAGGCATATAATAAACTTGGGACTTAAGGCCAGAATGGCACTTGCCTTGACTGGGAGCTGGGGTTAGCCATGGCACAAGAAGGAATAACATCTGAGCACCTACTATGTGCCAGCACCAGGTCAAGTCCTTTTATTTACTCTTCTAGTACTTCTGTGAGGTAAGTACTACAGTTACCCACATTTTACTGTGCAGCAAACTGACGGTTAGAGAAGATCTATAATATGCCTGAGCTAGCAGGTGGCCAAGCTGGAGCCCGGGTTTTAACCAGCTCACTCTGCTTTGTGATCCGCGTGTCTGCAGTGAGATGAGTCACACCAGCTTCACAATCTGAAGGAGTCAGCTCCTCTGCCCACCTACTGCAGGAGTCAAGTTTGACAATGGAAAATCTCCAACTTGAACAGGGCACAGGCTCTAAGCCAAACTCCTGCATTGTTGCCCTGACACTCCATGAGCAAAAGCGCAAGCGTTTGATCAGGAATCACTATATGAAAGCCTATATAAATACACATTTTAGATGAAGCACAATAGTCTCAGAGAGTGGATTCAGTTTTTCCAAATGTCAACTATAATTACTAGATATACCTTGTGATTGAGAGAATCTGGCTGAATCCAGATATCACAGAGAGCATAAAAGAAGTTATTGTACACGATCCAAAACTTCAATAGGTGAAGTATGCGCTCTTTGAAAATTGCTTTCCAAAATGATTGTTAACATTTCTTCTTAAATGTCTTAATAAGGTGTGTTGGTTTCCTGTCTTCCAGGAGTTGACGGTGCAGCTCGGAATGCGGCAGGGTCAGTGAAGCCAACCGTCACTATTAGTGTCAACGGGGAAAAGGTGAACATCAGAACAGAAAGTTCTTTCAAGAACACTGAGATCTCCTTCAAGCTGGGTGAAGAATTTGATGAAACCACAGCAGACAACCGGAAAGTGAAGGTCAGAACTAAATCTGCAGGAAAAAACTAGAAGATGGTTAGGCATGGTTTACTCTATGTAATTTGATTGATTACCAAGTCAGTCTGGGCTTGTTGTCAATATCTGCACAACTCTGAACTTAATCCTTTTGCTAACTATCCCAATGGTTAACAATAGGGCTAAAAAACTCAAGCTGTTTTCACCTTTTCCCCCTGATCTTTCTTTGTCATTGTGTAAAAGAGCATAGAGAAGGAACGGTTAAGTACAAATAGCTTAGGTATTGTTTGTCTGGGAGAGAGCACTAATTGACTAATCTCTTGAGACTTCTAGCTTGACAGTATTAAATTAAGAACCAAAGTGAAGTTTTTAAAGAAAAAAATTTCAAAATAGAAATTATAAAGTAGATGTCCAGTCATATGAAAGTTAGAATGTGGTGGATTGCTACTTCTAATTGATTTCTTTATGCATTTATAGAGCATCATAACATTAGACAGTGGCTCAATGATTCAGGTCCAAAAATGGCTTGGCAAAGAGACAACAATCAAAAGAAAAATTGCAGATGGAAAAATGGTAGTGGTAAGTTTTATCTAAATTGAAATGTTTATATGCTCCTATTTTATACATGCCTTTCACATTATTCAATTGTTTTTTACCTCTACTTGAAAGTTTGGTCTGGGGACAGAGAGATAGGGTAATTTTAGCCTGTTATCTACCAACTCTAATAAATTCCCTTTTGCTTTTAGGAATGCATCATGAATAATATTGTCAGCACCAGAGTCTATGAGAAGGTGTGAAGAAAAGGTCCACATTGGTGAAAACTTGTTCACTGACAGGGAGCTGATACTTGAAGAAGACATACCTTAGGGCCAGTGAGTTTTTAAAAATGTCTCATTATAAATTTGCTCAATAAAATCATCAAATCAAGTGCAGTTTTAGAGCTGTTTGATAATAAGGGTTAGGGAGAGTCTGATAAATTGGTAAGGTGAGAAGCTACTTGCCTGTGGTGTGATTGTAACAGCGCCAAAGTCCCTTCTGTCTCTGCCCATCTGACTGCCACAGTCCTTGAGCTCCTGCCAATGGATCCATTCCATTTAGGTTCAGGCATTCTATCAAAGCCACGTGGAAGTTTATATGGCCTCAAAGGGAGATATATTCTATCACTGGAACCTAATTTGGGCAGCACAGATTCCAAAAACCAACATTGCTTTGCAGAAGTCTGGCCCTGCTTAAAGCAGATAGATAGATAGATTAGGTGATGATGATAATGATGATGTTGATATGAAGAAAGTAGATACATAAATAAATAGATGATAGAAAGATAGCAAACAATAGAGCCTGCATATTTATACAGTATGGTGGAGTTATTGTCAAAGAGGATTTAAAACAATTATTGCCTTCCTTCTCCATAAATACATTTAAAATAATCAGCCTGGTGCATCTGTCACCACTGTTTACAGCTTAGCCTTTGCAGAATGACATTTTATTAAATGCCAGTCCTGAATTTCTAAATGCCTAGTAGGAATACAATTGTTAGAGCTACATAAATTCCCTTAACAGTTTCACTAAATGCTATTGTTAGGAATGAGTCCTGTCAGGGCTTAGAGCAAGACACGAGTAATGGAGGTAAAATTAGAGGGTAAAGCCTGAAAACTGAGAGTCCCTGTAGCACTGGGAAGAGGAAAAGAGAAAGAGGAGGAATTAGGTGAATAACCATGTTGTGCCTTAAATTGAAACATAGATAGTAGGTGGTTAAACTTAAGTCCTGAGAATCATGTTTAATATGCACTAGAGTGGAATGCCCATGTAATTTTGTAGCTGGGCCCCTTGAGATTTTAGTACTCTAGCATTTTTTAATGACTAAAGTAATACAAAATTTGACTAGGTCCTTATTTGTTTACACACGTTAACTGCTTGCTTCCTACCCAACACCCCTTGTTCTCACAATAATTATTAACTGCTGTTGTACTGTTTCTTTGTCAAGCAAGAGGAGATAACTCCAGGGTTGCAAGGAAAACCTATGAGTTTATTTTACAGAAAGAATGAATGTTCTTAAAAGAGTTGCAACTAACTCCTGATGCCCAGAAGTCTGGTTACTCAAAGCGTTATCTGAGACGAAGAGCAACACAGACTTTCCCCTTTTGGTTCCTTAAAATTCCACCCCCCCCCGCCCACCATTCCCTGGCCACATAAAAGCTCCCTGCTTCATTTCTTTGGTAAAATGGATCTGAGAGATTTTACTCTCCCGGCTTCTTGCTCTGGTCAAATCAAACAAACCTCTGTATATCTCCAAGCACCAGTGTCACAGTTTGGCTTTAGCTGCACATCAGGTATATGAGCCTAAATTTGGGGTTCTGCAACAATTTGTAACCCAAACTGGGTGACAAGTTAAAAGTGAAAAGGGGAACTATTAAGAGTTACACCTGGGCCAGGCATGGTGGGTCACGCCTGTAATCCTAGCACTCTGGGAGGCCGAGGTGGGAGGATCGCTCGAGGTCAGGAATTTGAGACCAGCCTGAGCAAGAGCGAGACCCCGTCTCTACTAAAAATAGAAAGAAATTAGCTGGACAACTAAAAATATATAGACAAAATTAGCCGGGCATGGTGGCGCATGCCTGTAGTCCCAGCTGCTTGGGAGGCTGAGGCAGAAGGATTGCTTGAGCCCGGGAGTTTGAGGTTGCTGTGAGCTAGGCTGACACAACGGCACTCCAGCCTGGGCAACAGAGTGAGACTCTGTCTCAAAAAAAAAAAAAAAAGAGTTACACCTGGACAGCAGGCATAAACTGGGACTGTTCTAGGCAAACTGGGGTTATGGTCACCCTAGTAGGCGTGAAATTGAAGGGTAATAAACAAAAGGACGCAAGCATGGGGTTGGGGCATGAACTGAATCCCTTGCCAAGGAAAGCACCTAGGTCCTGTCACATTGAACCCTGAAGACAGCTGGGCATTTAGCTGGGTACTGGAAGTGACTGGCTTGGTGCTAGCACACAGCTGCTGCACACGGGCAGCTTAACCGTATTAAATCATAATACAAGAAGAACCAAAATAAGGATATTGTTCTTGTCATGACCTGTCCTTCCCATTCCTAAAGGACTTAAGTGTACAAAATGTAACCATGCTTGCCCTGCAGAAGTAAAATTAAAATAATTTGTTTTGAACTTGCAATAGTATTTAATTTTCATACTTCATGCACAAAAATACAATAACCATAGATGAAAATGCTTTTCTTCACTGGTTATAAAAAGACAACTGATTATCCCAAAGATAATAACCCAAATTAGATGAAACATTAGGATAAAGTATCAGGACATAACCTAGCCCCCAAATTATACACTCTTATGATTTCTATCTTGAACATTTAGAGGAAAAATATAATCTATTAATTTTGGAGTTTGGTGTCCTGGCCCTGCGTCCTTTTTCCAGAAAGGTGGTGAGGGACGATTTAACCACCAGTTTAACCACCACTGATAGAATGGGACTGATCTGTTGCCCCAGAAACACATGCAGTGAAGTGGAACAGGGTTGGAGGACCAGTCAGAGGTAAACTTGAACCCTGCTTCTGCCATTGGCAGCTACGTGTGGATGGATGCATGAGCTGCTTCATCACTTTAGTCTTCTCCTTTGTAAAATAGAGACTTAGCTACTTCTCAAGGTTGTGGTGAGGGTAAATAAGACCTTACAAAAAGGATCAACACAGGCAATCCCTCAGGTCTTCCCCTTTTCCCCAGATGCCCTTCCCAGATTACAGGGCAACGAGAATGCAGAGAGTAGGAGCAATGGAATTGGCGAGCATGTGCACTCGAACAGGGAGCAGAAGAGGCCAGAGCTTGAGCATCTCGGCAAAAGTAAGCTTAGAGCAGGGTCTTGAAACAACTAATTAGAAATGGACTTTGTGGAAAAGGAGTAGGGAAAATGGATTGCTTTGTAAAACAGAGTTCGGATTTCAGTAGAGCTTATTAAAAATAATACATTTCAATATATGTTACAAAGCAATTTCACAAAAGTTATCTTTCTTGATCCTCAAAACAATCAATATTTTACAAATGATAAAACTGCAACCCAAATGCCATCCATCTAGTAAGTGGTAAAGTTCGATGAGAATTTACTCCAAATTCACTATAACTTTCATTTTACATTAAGAAATAATGTCAGTTGCCAGGCACAGTGGCTCATGCCTGTAATCCTAGCACTCTGGGAGGCCAAGGTGGGATGATTGCTTGAGGTCAGGAGTTTAAGACCAGCCTGAGCAAGAACGAGACTCCGTCTCTACCAAAAATAGAAAAAATTATCCAGGTATATTGGTGTGCACCTGTAGTCCCAGCTACTTGGGAGGCTGAGGCAGGAGGATCACTTGAGCCCAGGAGTTTGAGGTTGTAGCAAGCTACGATGACATCACTGCACTCTACCCAGGGTGACAGAGTGAGAGACACTGTCTCAAAAAAAAAAAAAAAAAGAAAGAAAGAAAGTTAGGATTCTATATACCATGATTTGAATGCTACTATGACAGAGGTGGTTAATTATGCACCAGAAATCCGGGGTTGTCCTTCCATAGTACGGAGGGATTGCTGAGAAGAGCCTGCAGCCAGGCACTACACTGCCCATTCCACCCCCACCCCCTGCCATGGCGCCTTATGACTACTTATTTTTGCATTGAAATCTGAGTGGAAGTGACATGTGCCACTTCTGAGTCAAAGCGACCTGTGCCTGCCTGTGTGGAGGAGAGGACTGTGAAACCCGAGGGGGTGGGATGGGCACAAGATGAATTATCCAAGGCCTCTGAGTCACCTCATGGAGCCAAGCTACCCACAGACCAGGAGCCCCCACACTGGACTGGACATCGAGCAAGAAATAAACTTCTGGGTTAAGCCACTGAAATCTTGGTGTTTATTGCAGCAGCTAGTGTTACTCTGAGTCAGTGTGAAATTTAAGAGATTTCATTTTTACATTCTATCTTCAGTCACGAGCATGTTATAAGCTAGAATTTAGCTTCAAAACTAGTTTTTAATTGTTTGAGGGAATAAGGGATGGATTGGCAAAAATAAATAAAACACAGTTTAAACATGAATTTAATTGATTTTCTGATCTAACTTTACCTAGTCTGATCTCTCTCTATGCATAAAATGTTCATATGTAAATTACACTTTCTCTCAAAGCCTTTATACCATCTCAATAGTTGAAAAAATTTTATAAGACACAATCAAGGAAATAAGTAGGAAACAAAGTAAGTTACCTGGATAACACATGATTAGAAAATCATGTGAATTTTATTTTTTCCCTTATAAAATCAAGCTAGACACATATGCACACATTTTCCACTATGTTTTACAAGTAAATTATTTTTTAGGGTTTTTTTTTTCCTCCTAACAGCAATATGGAGCAGATGGCTGAGTCTTAGTGTTTCCTACAGCTATTTGTGCTAAAGTCTGAAAGTACTACCTATTTGGATGTATTTGGAAAGTATTAAAATCACTTGAAAAGTGTTACTATCACTTTTCCTTCTAAGAGGAAATGCAAATGGAGTAGAAAAACTATGAAAGCTCAGTACATGCTATAATGACCAGAGAAAGAAATTGAAATGCTGAAATACTGTCTTTTATTCCCTTCCCAGTGAATAACTTCAATTCTCAGGTGTTTTATTAGTAATAATGATGTGAAATCTTAGACTAGCCTTTGGAAAAGAGGCCAGGTGTGTTAGATTGTAGCAAAAAACAATGATAATTACATTGTTTAGTAAAATCACCACTACTTTTTCCATCTCTTTATTGCCATTCAGCAAAAGCTATTAACAACCTTTGGGGCAGCATAAATGCAACTGTTATCATAGTAACCAAAGGACCAAATATCCACTGGTAGCTGAAAAAGTTACAAGAAATGGTTTGCATTAAGAAAGCAATTTTAATCCTGGCATTGTTAAACTTAGAGAAAAACACTTACTTGAAAACATGGAAGGGGGATAGCAGGCCTGAAATGCCATTATCACCTTATGTCAAATAGCTGCCTGGGAACGGCACCTGATGCTCTAGTGGCTGGAATTCTGGGGATGAATCAGATCATCAGTTTCATGATGGTGTCTAAGAAATTCCATAAGGCGTCTTCCTATGTAGTGGTCAGCTGGCTCTTTAATGGCATTCTCACCATCTCCATCTGCAAATGATAAAAAATAGTAACTGGATATCATATGTCTCTGAATGTTTGTGTAATGTCTATCTTCCTAACTAGAGTAAAAGTCTTATGAAGGCAAGAACTGCTGCTATTTCATTCATCATATTATATCTGGTACTATCACAGTTCAAAAAATACGTATTGAATAATTGCATTCATGCTTGTGAGATAATATACAACGAATCTTGGGATCTTCTCACATGTCGTTTCCTACAGTTGTAATAAGATCATGTCATCCTGAACATGAAAACAATCACCTGATGACTAACAGGATGGCCAAATGAAAGAATGGGTGTTACAACTAATTTTCATACTTAGGTATGATTCGAAAGCCTTTGTGTTTTTCATGCCTCCAGAGTATGAAAGGGAAGGAAGAGAAGGCAAGGGAGGGAGAAGAGAAAGAAAAGTTTAGGAAAATAATACTATTGATCATAAGCACTAGTTGTAGATGCTTTCATAATATGTATTATCTCATGAAAAAAGTCTAACGTCCTATGACAAGAGGGATTCTTAGAAGAACCCCAGACTGAAACCCCTAGAATATCTAAAGATATTCTCTTTTCTGCTGTATTTTCAAAGTACCTTTCCGACATAAAATTCTGCTGCTGCTTTTCCCATGATCTTGTCAAAAAGAATGGTTATCATTCCTTATAACAGAAAGCATCCCAATGGCTTTTTCTGGCAGTACGGTCCCTTTATTGGAAGGAAAATATTTAAGTTATACCTGGATTCAAAGTAAATAATACAGTAAAGAAAATTTATCAGCTCATATAACTGAAAAAAATCCAAAGATAAGGATGCTTTAGACGAGGCTTGATCCGCCGCCTCAAGAATATCCGAAAGATCTGGGTTCTTTCCGTCTCTCCTTGTCAGCTTCATCCTAAATCTGGCTCCATTCCTAGTCCCCAGATGGCTGCTCTCAGCTCCTGGAGGTATATGCTTTCTTATTTCATGTCAGAGAGAGCAACTTTGCTTTAACATTTCCAGAACACACCTGTAATTGCTGTATGGTCTACTCAGTTCACACATCTATACCCTTGATTCTATGGCTGTATTGAAGAGGATGGGATGGGATGATTGGCTTAGCCAGGGTCATCTATTCTACCCCCCCAAGTGGGAGGCAGTAAGGTCAGCTTCCACAAAATTACATGGATCCCCAAAAGAAAACTGGAGACTATTGGAAAGAGAGAAGAAGGAAATGGATGCTGGCAACGTATCTATCAAATATTGAATATGCAGGGTCTTGGTCGGCCTCAGTCCATGAAGTCTGCCTTTCAGGCAGGTAGGATCACTCTTTCAGATCAGAAAGAGAAAAGAAAAAGGCACAAACTTCTTCCATCCCTTCTGAAAAATGGCATCATGAGCTTCGTTTTGTATTTGTTCTTCTCAGGGAAAAGTGTAATGGTTAAAAGTTATCATTTTTAAATAAAGCATAATAATAAATATAATATGTATTCTCTGATGTAATGCAAACAAAAATCCTTGTAAGCAGAAAATTTCATATTTTCTTCACTCGTTCAGCTAGTGAGCAAACGTTTATTCATTACCTACTGTGTGTATGCACTGTGTTATGCACTTGGGATATTACATGAGCAAAATCACACTTTGTCCCTACTCACATGGAATCAAGACTTCAGTAGGTGACACGCACATTTATCAAATAATATCCAAAATTCATAAAAATTGTCATTGCAGTAACTTAAAAAATGATGTACATGGTACCAGAAGAAGTTAGAAAAGATGGATGATTGAATTCAAATCTAAAATATATTGCTCCAAAGGTAGAAGAGGATGATTGAACTGAGATTTAAGGGTTAACTGTATGGGAGTGGTTAAGCATCCCAGGAAAGAGCAAGTGCAAAGACCTTGGTAGAAGCCAGTTGGAAACTATTAATAGTACTTTTTTATTCTCTGGAAGATTCTGTGTAAGATTGGTATTATTTTTCCTTAAATATTTATAAGAATTCATTAGTGAAGACTATGAGCCTAGGGTATATTTGTGGGATAGATCTTAATTATGGATTCAATGCTAATAGATTTGGGAGTATTCAAGATTCATCATTTTTGATAAATTGTGTTTTCTAAGGAAATTTATAAATTCTTTTAAAGCTTTTTATTTTAAAGACATTTTATTGGCATGAATTACTTTATAATATTGTCTTACGATCTTTTTAATATCTATAGAACATATTTCTTCTCCAAATATATAATTGTATGTAACTTGTAGACAATATGTAAGGAACATTTACATGATGTGGTATATAGAAAAGCAATCAGGCGTTCCCAAGAGCAGCACTTATGCTCTGAGAAGATTTACCTTTGGTCTCCCTGATTAAACACTGGGCTCTGTAGTAGCCTGGATCTCTTGATGTTCACTTCTCTTGATCTTTGAGAAGAGAATGAGTACCTCTAGCCATCACGGTGATATCAGTATCACCTGCTCTTTGTCCCCTCTGCCCATGTACGGTATAGTAGGAGCAGCATGAGATAATGTCCAGAGTCTGGGCACTGGGGACAGTGTTGGGTTCAAGTTCTGCCTTTCTGTACTTGAGTTTTGGGAGCAAGTTACCTAACCTTCCTGAGCAACAGTTTTTCTCATTGGTAAATGGATATAATAATAACACGTAACTCTTGAAGTTAGTGATAGAATTAAATGAGATCACTATATTAAGCACTTAGAACAGTGACTGGCCCACAGTGAGCTCTCAATATGCATTAGTATTATTTTTATAGAAAAATCTCTCTCTCTTTTTTTTTTTTTTTTTTTGAGACAGGCTCTTGCTCCTTCACTCAGGCTAGAGTCCAGTGGCATCATCATAGCTCACTGCACTGCAACCTCAAACTCCTGGGCTCAAGTGGTCCTCCTGCCTCAGCCTCCCAGTACGGTAGTACAGCTGGGACTACAGGCTCACACCACCATGCCCGGCTAATTTTTCTATTTTTTGTAGAGATGCTGTCTCACTCTTGCTTAGGATGGTCTTAAACTCCTGGCCTCAAGCAGTCCTCCCACCTCGGCCTCCCAAAGTGCCAGGATTACAGGCATGAAACACTGCACCCTGCCAGAAAATCCTGTCTTTATAAAACTGTGGATGTATTTTAAATGACTTAAACACAAAGTTGTTATAGTAACTAAAAACCTGCTTGGTTCAGACTTAAGGTTTATTTTTAGATGAAAATCTTTGCTGTGGTTAAAGAGCATGTTACAGTGCTATTTCTCGTCCCATCACATGAATACAATTTCTGTGCTCTACTGTAATAGACTGACCTCATTGTCTGCCTACTCTGCCTGCCTGGGATATGTGAACTATGCCAAGCCTCCCTCACCTATGAATACTTCCTCACACTGCTCCCCTGCATTTCCCTCCCACAACATATTTCAGACTGTTATCACAATAGTCATGGACATATTTCTCTCTTTCTTCCTTTTCAGTAAGAATTCTTAATTGTGCAGACTCAGGATTGAAAGTCACCAAGATGCCTAAACACACACACATACACTCATTCACGATCATATAATTCACAGAGTGTTTTCCAGAACATTAAAGGACCTAAGCACTCTTATAAATGTAGGCTAGCCCAAAAAAATTTTGAAGGTTCAAATGGTATTCTCATTCATTTTTATAAAAATTTTTGGAGACAAAGGAAACATTATGTGGGGTTTTCTTTTATCCCACTGGATGGGCAGCTGTTGATTGAAGGGCCGTTTATTGTCCAATGGTGACACTGCCTTTCCCCATTGGATCTCTGTGAGAGTCACGTGCTTTGGATATCTTTGAAAAGAATCTTCTGAGGCCTCTGCATCTCCTCTGAGTCTTTTGAATCCCATCTAGAACTGTGCTGACCTCTCACCTATCACGATGAGCAACAGATTCCTGGGCACCTGGAAACTCGTCTCTAGTGAGAACTTTGATGATTACATGAAAGCTCTGGGTAAGAAATGCTCTTTGTTGTTCTGACTGAGAAAGCTACATGACATTTTCTTCTAATATCCTTAACAAGAGACCGCGAAAGTTTGCAGTCTCAAGTACCAAACTCTTCAGGGATTAAACTTTTGTGTCACTCAGATAATTTATTTGCATTTTATTTGTGGCAATTCTAATAGATTTTAACTTAAATGGGAGCTACTTAAATGCATAGAACTTCCACTGATTTCAAAGGCAGTTTCATACCAAAAGAGTTATAATCACAGATCCAAAGGAAAGAAATTTTGTAAGTTTAGTCAATCCATTCTCTGGATTTTCTAAGAGTTTTATAGCAACTACAGTGCTCATAAAATAAGAAGTTGAATATATTACAGATACTAGAAAACCTCAATTTAAAATTTAATTCTTAGCTAAACTATAAGTTTTCTCTCTCTATTCTTAGGTCGTCTTTTATTACATAATCACGTAGAGACAGAGAGTTTGAAAGACAAAAATGCTTCCTAAAATAGAACATTCATAACCTAGGGAAATTACAGAGAGAAAAAAAAACTAGGGTTGTGGCAATAATTTCAAGCTCAATTTCATTAACATCAGACGTTCCTGGAGTTGAAGCAGTAAATGGAGATGGAAAACCCAGTCATTAGTTACAACAACTTTATTTTATACTATTTCTAGAGAATGTTCCATAGATGTGAAGAATCTTCGGAAATTTCCAGAGCTGTTAATAGAGAGCGATGCCAATGACCTCAGGTTGCCATGCTTGTCAAAGTGCCTATAGCTTTACTTAACTGTTCAGAAAGCTTGTATAAAAGGTTCTATTTCAGGTAAAATGAGCAAAATTGTGTCACTGTTACCTGGCAAACTATGAGAACTTATGGGGATAGATCCACACTATGAGATTGGTTAGATTTAAAGACTTGACTTTACAGCTGAAGAAGCAGCAACATAAAGGAAAGTCTCAAGGAGGAATGCTCTGATTCGGTTGTTTTCAAATTTATGTGCATAGGCACACCCCTGGGGTTTGATAAATGTAGGTTCTCAGGCTCTGCCCCAGAGATTATGATTTAGTTTGAAAAACATTGTCTTCAATCACATAAAATAACAAAATATTAACCAGAATTGAAAGAAATAATAGTTTATTAGCTATGATTCTTAACTTCTTATTTGTGTGTATGTGTGTGTGTGTGTGTGTGTGTATATATATATGTATATATATATATGCGGTTTTTTTTTTAAATAGGGAAAAGTAAATCCAAGCAATGGGACTTCCAGCTGGAGCCTTAGGAAACTAGTTTATCATTCATGTATTTCTTATTTGAAATTTGTCCTTTTCTATGTATTTCTATAGTCTTGGTATTAGTAGTAATAAAACCCGAGTCTAATTTTTTGTTTTTCAAATGTAGAAGAGTTTTAAAAAATCATCTTGTTTACATACGATCATTTATAATTGTACAGCTCTCAAAGGTAGATGGATAGTTTTTCCGAGCAGCTAGACATGGGAACTATAAAATATCAGAAATGAGATTCTATCAAACATATGAAGGGAATTCTTCTCCAAATCCAAAATATATATCTGAGGAAAAAATATCATGAAACAGTATGTATATGTCATATTTTCATATATATCCATAGTATTTGTATGTACAAGCTAAAATATTTGGAATGATTCACACAAATCTATAATTAGTGATTTCCAATGGGGAGCAGAATTGGATGTGGTAAAAATGGATGACTCACACTATTTTGGCTGAACATTTTCCCCTTGAAAATCTTTGTTATTACTTTTGTAATAACAAAACCTAAAATGTTTGAGTCCTGGGCGTATTTCCCCTGGGTAAGGAGGCCCTTAGTAGTAAGTGATACTGCCTGCCATCTATACATCTAAGGCACCACTGGGCATCAATGTGTCCACCACAGTCTCCCCTGGGACACTCTCTTGGTCAATTTAATTCTAACACTATCTTGATCTTCAGGTGTAGGGTTAGCCACCAGGAAACTGGGAAATTTGGCCAAACCAAGGGTGATCATCAGCAAGAAAGGAGATATTATAACTATACGAACTGAAAGCACCTTTAAAAATACAGAGATCTCCTTCAAGCTAGGCCAGGAATTTGAAGAAACCACAGCTGACAACAGGAAAACCAAGGTAATCTTTAATGTTTTTCTTTCAAGTTGGCGCAGTTGACTGCTTGCGAGAATTATTTCTGCTAGTGTTTAAAAGGGTAGACTCTATTCCATTGAACATGAATGTGCCTCCTGAGACATCTATTATGAAAATGGTTCAATACTGAATGAACTGCTTCTTTAATCAACTGAAGTCCAGGCAAGTCAATTACATGAACTTGTCTTTGTAGACCACTGTGACCCTGGAGAGAGGCTCATTGAATCAAGTACAGAAATGGGATGGCAAAGAGACAACCATAAAAAGGAAGTTGGTGAATGGAAAAATGGTAGTGGTAAGAGTATTTTTACTTCTAAATAGAGAAAAAATGCTTATATAAAGAGTTTTCTTATATTATTTTCAAACTTCTCTTTGTTCTTTGGAATATAAATAGATTAAAATGGCTAAGAATAGGGTCAGAGTGAACACTTGAGTGATATTTAAACCATAAAAGATTCACCTCCAAGTACTTTAAATAATGACCCAAGATTTTAGAAATAAAAAAGCCAATTTGTCATTTTAGAAATAAGAATACCTAAAAATGGTAGTAAAGTTAAAGAAAGTTTGTATAAATCTCACTAGTTTGGACCCACAAAGAAGAAAGCAAGTCTAAATTTTAAAAGCAAAATACATTCTAAAAGGCTTAATTGTAGATATTCACAGACATCTAACCATTTTGCTTTCAAGACGACATGGTAACTTAGACTAAACCATATCAATAATGCAAGTTGAGATCTTGGAGACCTCTTTTAGTCAACAAATAAGAATGTTCACAAAAGTTATATGTAATGACCTCTAAGGATTTTTTTTTTTTTAAGGTTGAGGCTCTGGGTTTACTAATTAACACATACATGGACTATAAATAGATTCATGTAATGTTTTGAATGTTTTTTTCTTTAGTATAGTGTTCTTAGCCTTTGTTGCAAAATAGATTTACATGGGGAGTAAATACCAGTATGGAGACCCCAACACAGTTCAATTGAATGCAAGTCTCTTGGGGAAGGAGGAGCCATCAGTATATTTAAATGTTCCCCAGATAATACAAATGTGCAGATAGTTTTGAAATGTTTTAGTAGATTTAAATTACGTGCAAATTATGCATAAAAACTTGCCCTTATAAAAGTCCTTTACAGTAACATAGATCAACTTTTAAACTGTTACTCCTATTTTAGTGGTCATATTGTGAAGTACTGGAGACTGACATACTGATTTTTTTTACTTTCTAAATTAATCTGATGAGTTTATTTTGAATTTCTATTTTTATTACAAATCTGATGCTCTCTGGTTTGAGTTGGAGATAATTAATCTCTCTCTTTTTTAAGGAATGTGTGATGAAGGGCGTGGTCTGCACCAGAATCTATGAGAAGGTCTGAGAAAATCATTTTCTCATTGAAGTGGTTTTGATCATTTAAATGTTGGAAATCAGTTCTTCTATTGGCTCAACCTGAATACAGATGTTTGTTTGTTTTGCTTTCATCTTAATATGTCAGATAGGCAAAGACTTATACTGAGGATTAATTTAAAATTCAGTGTTATTTAAACATTTGTAATTTGCATGTATGTCATTACTCTATTAAAGCATATATATTGACCAAACCTAAACAGTTGATAAGGTCATTTAATTAACTGTGAAATTCTAACATATGTTGTATTTTGTATGCTTGAAATGATAATAAAAATGAAATAATAGGCTAGTAAAGGTAAAGGTAGAGAAGTAAAGGCATTGATCATGGTAGCAAACTCAAATCACAAAATGAGACAATCCAGGAGAAGGAGCTATTTTAAATTGAAGAGTTATAATCTCAGTTAAAGGGGGCAGTCTCTGCTCCAGCCAATTTTTAAAAAAATTGAGGAATAATTTACAGACAGTGAAATGCACAGATATTAAGGGTAGAGTTCAATACGTTGTGACAAACGCATGTACCTGTATAACTCACATCCCAATCAAGATAAAAAACATTTCTTAATTCCAGAAAGTTTTTTTATACCCTTTCCCAGTCAATGTCTGGCCTGTTTTGCCCCCACGAAAAGCAAGTAGTGATTTAGTTTCTATCACCATAGATTAGTTTTGCCTGTTCATATAAATGGACTTATACATTATATATTCTTTTCTACTTGTGTTTTTAAATTCAGCATGTTTTTGAGATTCACCCATATTGTTTCATGTAGCAATAATTTGTTCCTTTTTATTGCCAAGTACTATTCCATTATATGAATATATCACAGTTTACTTACCCATTCTTCTGTTAGGACAATTGGGCTATTTCCAGTTTTTGGCTATTATGAATAAAGCTGCTACAAACATTCTTATACAAGACTTTTTGTAGACACATAAGTTCCTTTCTTTTGAATAAATAACTAGTCATAGAATTACTGGGGCCAGTAATTTTTGAGAGACAGGAAGAGAGGACTGCAGTGCCCAAGTAATAATGAAACTATTTCAGGTGGATTACATGACTGAGCAAATGAGAAAATGTGTTGATGTTGATGGGAGCCAGAGTGTTCACTATGGACAAAGGAACATACAAATATGGAATGAGGGAAGGCAAGAAAGAATCACATGGGAATGGAATGAAATTGATGTAAATTCATAGTTTCTAAACCATAGATAAGTATGTACATATGCATGTATAATATACATGCATGCCTGCATGCATATATGCATGTGATATTTACATGTATTTATGTGTATGTATATCTGTATAACCAGCATGTATTTCTTAGCTCTATCTGCCAGACAAGCTTAGGAGCAAAGACACCTCAGTAGGATTTCAACATATGAATTTTGTGGGGAGACAAACATTCAGACCATAGCACTTGCGTTCTGCAATATACAAAAATAGTCTCAGGATATAATTTTGCTCCTCTACTTCTTTTTGATAGAACATGGTGGTTAAGAACACAGTCTGACAATCTAGTTTAACTTCCAGTTTGCTACTTATTAGCTATGCATCACTGGGCAGCCACTTAACATCTCTGACCCCAAGTTCCTTCCTCTATAAAAATGGGAATAATAGTAGAACAGATCTCAAAGAGCTGTCAAAAACAAACAGGTTAATATATGTAAAGTGCTTAGAACAGTGCTTGGCATAAGAAGAACGTTATAGAAGTGTCTTCTGGTATTATTACTTATCTAGTAATGTACATGATGTTCAAATAGATTATTTTATTATTATAGCTCAAAATGAAGAGAATATCACAAGATCTCAGAGCTGTTGCTCTTTTAAGTGATTTGAACACCAAGTGACTACACTTATTAAGAATATTACTTGTACAAATGTAAAAATAATACAGAAAACTGTTAAGTTTAATCCATAAATAATCCAACAAACATTGCCATATGTGTCACCATTAGACCAACCCTACAAGAAATGCTCAAAAGAGTTTGAAACATCAAAACAAAGGCTTGATACATGCAAGTATAAAAACACTCTAAGGTATAAAATTCACAGGGGTTTATTACACCATAATAAAATTGGGAATATAAAGCAACCAGATAACAAACAACATGATGACTCGAACAGTATCTCACCTATCAATATTAACTTTGAATGAAAATGGTCTAAATGCTCCACTTAAAAGATATAGATTAGCAAAATAGATTAAAAAATCCAAATATGTGCTACCTTCAAGAAATCCACTTAACTCATAAAGATTTTTATAGACTCAAAGTGGTGGAAAAAAATATTCCACATAAAGGAAAACCAAAAGCAAGCAAGAATAGCTATTCTTATATCAGATAAAACAGACTCAAATCAAAACAATAAAAAAAGACAAAGAAGCTCACTACATAATGATAAAGGGATCAATACAACAAGAAGATATAACAATCCTAAACATATATGCAGCTAACACTGGGGCTCCTAGATTCATAAAATAAATACTACTAGACCTAAGAAAAGAGAAAGAAAAGGATACAATAGTGGGGGACTTAAATACTCCATTGACAGCACTAGATGGATCATCAAAAAAGAAAATCAATGTGGAAACTTTAGACTTAAACTGAACTCTAGAAAAAAATGTTTTTAACAGATATTTATAGAACATTCTACCCAAAAACTTCAGAATATACATTCTTCTCATCAGCACATGGAACAATTTCCAAAATAGACAATATGTTCAGCCAAAAGACCAGCCCCAATAAATTTTACACAATAGAAATTATATCAAGTACCTTTTTAGACCACAGTGGAATAAAACTGGAAATCAACTTCCAGAAGAACTCTCAAAGTGATACAAATACATGGAAATTAAACAACTTGCTCCTCAATGATTTTTAGATCAGCGAAGAAATCAAGATGGAAATTTTAAAATTTTTCAAAATAAAATAATAATGTTGACACAACTTAATAAAAATCTCTGGGATACAGTAAAAGAAGTGCTAAGAGTGAAGATTATAGCACTAAATGCTTACATCAAAAAGTCATAAAGATAAAAAATTAACAACCTAACATCACACCTCAAGGAACTAGAAAAACAAGAGCAAACCAAATCCAAAGCAAGCAGAAAAAAGGAAATAATAAAGATCAGAGCAGAACTAAATGAAATTAAAATAAAAATAATAATACAAAGGATCAATGAAATGAAAAGTTAGTTCTTTGAAAAGATTAACAAAATAGATAGACCATAGCTAGACTGATAATGAAAAGAAGGGAGAGATCAAGTTAGCTTACTAGTCACAGGTAATATGTGCCTCCTCCACAAAGAGGCATCAGAATAGTAAGTGTCTACGCACATTTTGAGCAGATTGTGTAGGACAGAAATCTAAGATTCACCAGAGAATTGATGGGAAGCACTAAAAGTAAGGAGAGGGTTTGAGGCAGCTTTCCCAGCTGGGGACTGACTGGCTGAGAGTCAGAAGCTTCTGGATATAGGGAAACAGTAAGGTAGAAATCCCCAGGGCTTCACACTCCCAACAGCTTCTTGTCCATGCCATTTGCCTGAGGGGAGCTTCACCCTCCCTGGTCACAGGCTTAAGGCACAATTTCGAGAGTTCAGAGCTGGGTTATATTCTGGCCTAGGGCCAAATGTGGGCTGATGTGACAGCAGCTGCCACCTGGCCAAGTAGGGACATGGAAACCAGGCATTCATAGGTATACCTAGGATGATGTCCATAACCTTGCAATGGGCTGCTGTGAGACTGAGATATGAGTGGACCGCAATCCCCACAGCTTCTTGCCTATGCTGCTTAACTGAGTGGAGCCCTGCCTTCTCTGATTGCAGACCCACAGCTGGTGTCATTTTGAGAGTTTAACATTGGGCTGTGTCCCACTCTTGGGCTGAGTTTGAGATGATGTGGCTGCAGCTACCACCTAGTCATGGAGGCACAAGGAAGATCAAACTCTCCTAAGCATATCTAGGACCGTACCAATAGCCCTGCTATGGGTTGCCATGGAATCACAAACTAGCTGCCCAACCCACCACAGCTACCAGCAATACCAACCTTTTTGATCCCAGTGGCTTGCTTCATCATGACTATGGCCATCACCCCCATCACTCCAGCTGCCCAGAGGCCTGAGCACCTGCCCACACACCCAGCCCACTCTTCCCACTATTACCATTTGAGCAGGCCACCTGGAGAACCAAGAATTGGCCCTCCAGGACCGACTAACACTGGTGCCAGCATAAGCTGCTCTGGGGCCTGAAGACAGGCACACTCAGCCCACTGTTGCAACCACTGGGGTCTAAAATTGGCTTGGCTGGAATTCAAGTCAACTTAAAAAAAAGAGAGACACAGTAATACAATAGTAATGGGGGACTTCAACACCCCACTCACAGCACTAGACAGATCATCAAGACAGAATATTATCAAAGAAACACTGGACTTAAATTGAACTTTAGATGAAATGGACTTAACAGATATTTACAGAACATTCTGTCCAACAACTATAGAATATACATTTGTTTTCCACTAGTACGTGGAACATTCTCCAAGATAAACCACATGTTAGGCCATAAGATAAGTCTTAATAAATTTTTAAAAATCAAAATCATATCAAGTACCTTCTCAGACCACAATGGAATAATGCTAGAAATCAACACAAAGAGGAACGTCAGAAGCTATGCAAATACATGGAAATTAAACAACATGCTCCTGAACAATCACTGGCTTTACAAATAAATAAAGATGAAAATTAAAATTTTTTTTGAAATACATGAAAATGGAAACATAACATACCCAAATCTGTGTTATACAGCAAAAGCAGTACTAAGAGGGAAGTTTATAGCATTAAATGCCTATGTCAAAAAAGTAGAAAGATCACAACTTACCAACCTAATGTCACACCCCAAGGAACTAGAAAAACAAAAACAAATCAAACTCAAACTTTGCAGAAGAAAAGAAATAGCAAAGATCAGAGCACAACTAAATGAAACAGAGATTAAAAAAAAAGAATGAAATGAAAAGTTGGATCTTCAAAAAGATAAACAACATTAATAAACCTCTGGCTAGACTAACCAAGAAGAGAGAAGACCCCAAATAAACAAAATCAGAAATAAAAACAGACACATTACAACGGATACCACAGAAATAAAGGAGATCATCAGAAACTGTTCTGAACAACTATACACTCACAAACTAGAAAATCTAGAGGAAATAGATAATTCTTAGAAACATAAAACCCTTAAAGATTAAACCAGAAAGAAATAGAACTCCTGAACAGATCTATAACAGGTAGAAAAACTGAATTTTGCTAAATAAAAAAATCTGGACTCATAACCAAATTGTAACAAATATACAAAGAAGAAATAATACCAATCCTCCTGAAACTGTTCCAAAAAAATCAAGGAGAGAATTCTCCCTAATTCATGCTATGAGACAGTATTACCCTGATACAAAAACCATGCAAAGACACAACCAAAAAAGAAAGCTACAGACCAATATCCCTAATAAACATATACCCAAAAATCTTCAAGAAAGTACTAGCAAATTGAAAGCAAAGCACATCAAAAAGATAATATCATGATCAAGTGGATTTTATACCAGGGATGCAAGGATGATTCAATATAAGCAAATCAATAAACATGATACATCACAAAAAAAGAGCTAAAGACAAAAACTATATGATTATCTCAATAGATGAAGACAAAGCTTTCAATAAAATTTAATATCTCTTCATGATAAAAATCCTTAACAAACTAAGCATTGAAGGGAAATACCTTAAAATAATAAAGGCCATAGACAACAAACCCACAGCCAACATCATACTTAATAGGGGAAATTTGAAACAGTCCTCCTAATAACGAAAAAGACAAGGATGACCACATTCACCACTTTTATTCAACATAATACTAGAAGTCCTCACTAGAGCAATCAGGCAAGAGAAAAAAAATAAAAGGCATCCAAATTGGAAGAGAAGAAGTCAAGTTGTTTCTGTTTTCTGATATGGTCTCATATTAGAAAACACCAAAGACTCTACCACAAAACACTTAGATTTGATAAATGAATTCAATAAAGTTTCAGAAGAGGTTTGGGCTCCACCAAGGGGGCGCTAGGGAAAAATTTTTATAAGATGCTTCTGGAAGACAAAGAAAATCTTTGATTGGTTAAAGTGGAAAGTCTCTAGTTCTAGATTAGCTGGCAGTTTTGGATTGATAAAGTTTCTAGTTAGAAGTTAGTTGGCGGTTTTTGATTAGTGGATTCTTCAGTTAGAGGTTAGTTGGCTGTTCTGATTGGTTAAGATTAGGATGCATTTTACTGTTTACACTGAGTTGTGTTTTGGTTTGCTCAGGTAGGAACCCAGTACACTAGATATGTCTTAGCTGAATGACCTCCCAATTGCTCTCTTTACACTATTTTTTTTTTTTTAACTTCACAGATGATTCCATTGTGTGGTCAGTTTAAGAACCACTGTGCCAAAGTCTTCCAAAGTTAGAAATGTAATGTAGTCCATTATCATGTTGCTATCAATTAAAATAGAGTGAAAGGTCATCAAAGTCAGGCATACCAAAGGTTTCTAACTTGAGATTAAATAGTAGTGGATAGTAGAAATACTACCTTAAAAGCAATTCAGATGTAATCAAGTCCTTTGTTAGGGAAGCAACTCTTATCTTTACCTCATATCTTTGGTATTTCCACAGGAGGCAACACAATTGGTCATTATTCATTACAAAGCATATGGAAAAGTGAAAGTTTAAAAATAGGAAAATGTGGATCAACAAGGAAAACAAAGTTATAAAATAATACTAAACCTTTGCAAAATATCAATCATCTTTCAGTAGAATTTAGAAAGTAAGTTTAAATTACTCAAAAAATGTAGTATGAAACTAATTTTTCAAAACAGCATTTCCCACATCTTGCTATCTATTAAGGAAAAAATCGGTTACAGAATGTTAAGTTTTCAGCTCTCAGTTATCTGGGTTGGAATTTTGTCAGTATCTGTAATATTTAAGCATACCCTTTGCTTACTGTTGTGAAATCATTTTAATTGGCCTGGCGGTACAGAGTGAATATTCCAGTAGCACCAAAGTACTGGTGCTTCTATAGTGAAAGGGTTTTAAAAACTAAATCTGTGACAAAGCTGTATCATATCCATTAAGAAAACCAAATAATATCATTCCCTTGTTGGATTAAAAATAGACATAATTTTTTGCACAACCTGGCATTTGGCATTATAGTACTATTATTCTTGATCTTCTATAATTACATTTTTTTCATATTATTAATGCATGTAAATTGCATTAAATAAATTAAATAATGTAGCATAAATAGATGATAGAGTTCAGTTTTGGGGTTTCCAAAATAAATCATCAGTAGACTTTTATTTCCTAATGTAATTTGGGGTCTGGAGAATACTTACTGCCCTTAGAGCCAGCATGAATTTAGATTTTTATTAAAACCTATTTTATGCCCTATTTCATTTATTTTAGTTCCATGTCCCTCAGCTTGATGATATGTTGTTGAAGGTAGGACCACAGCTACCTAAACTGCTTTGTGTCCATGAAAGTTTTCAGGAAAGTGCCAGGTCACGGCAAGGATTAACTAAGTATCAGGCTGATTTGGGAAGGTGTAGGGCATCTACAGCATATGCCACGTGTTAGAGAGGCAATGGGAGTATAACAGGAAGAATATCGCAAGTGAAGGGGGGAAACATAGATTTGAGCCCTGGCTTTGTCATTTATTTTCTGTGCGGCATTAAGTCACAAACTCTAACTTGGCAATTTCCTACTTTGTACAATGGGGCCATAACAGGTAACCTACACAGTTGGTGTGGAAGGAAAAAAAAATATGATACATGTGAAAGCACTTTGTAAAGTGTAAGGCATTATTCATACACAAGATATTGTTGTCATTATTATGTCTATGTTTCTAAGCACACATAAATATGGGTCCTTATAGTCAACACATAGGTTTTTGGGGTAGGGCTTTTTTGTGCAAGAGAGCTTCAAATAATGAGTCTAGATACAGCCTTTTCTGTTTATCAGGCTCCTGAATTAGTCATAAAAATGGTGGATAAAGTCAAATATATTACACAGTCTTGATTTGTTCCACTAATAAAGGGGAACAGATTAGATAAGATGTTGTTAAATAGAGTATTGTTCAGCATCTGAAGTCACAGGCTTAGATCCTAGTTCTATTACACCCCACCCAGGAGACCTACTGTAGCTCATTCACCTTTGCATAGCCCCAGTTTATCCATCTTGAAAAAGAGGGGCTAACCTGGATGGTCTCTGAAATCCCAATTAGTTCTAAATTTTATATTGTTGTATCTAATATAATTGTCTATTTAATATTGAAATCTTACTATGTTCATGAACTTTACTATTTAATAGCTGCCTGCTTTTCGACAGTTCCAGAAGTTCTATGTGGACAGAGAAATGCATTTTATATTTTTTCCCTTCACACTCCCACCCGATTCCCATCCAATAGATTCCTCATCATCCTTCAAGAGACAAAAATTCCATGCTGACTTCTCTGACCTGGGTTGAAGGAGACGCATTTGATAACTCCATCTTCTGTGCTAGCACCACAACATAACAGTTTCTTTAGATCTCTAATCCTGATGAAAGCTCAGTTGAAGAAATTTTAAATTTTTAAACTTAAAAAAATTCCAGCCCACCTTTTTCGATTTATAGAAGAGGCTCTGTAAATGTTTGCTGAAGAAGTGAATGCATGGGTGAGTGCCATTTTACCAGTTCTGGCCACGGCACCCTGCACACGGAGGGCCCTTCTAAGCTGAGTTGGAAAGCAAACAGATAACTCTTCCAAATGTTAGTCAAGGTAAATTCTTTTCCTTGGAATTTCACAGACAACGAAGAGCAATGGCATGCCATCATACTAGGTGTCACAGCTAACTTTCCCTTCTTTCCCTTTGAAACAGTGAGGTCTGGAATGTTAAACTATAAACAGGAAATCTGTCTGCTTCTCTGTTTCTCCAGTAAGTCACATGCATCACCCAGAGATTATGCCTAAAACGATTCCACAGGAAAGCCAGGGGTTTTTTCATTTAAAAACCATGAAAGACAGATGGGTGAGTCTATGAATTAGTAATAGAATTACGATTTATGTCCACCTGAAAGAGGGGGATAGATTAGAGCAGTTCTGAGACCATTTCCAAGCACACGCTCTGTACTTATCTTGGATAGAATTCGTGTTGGTTTTAGATTTTTGAAGTGTTGGTATAAGTGCAAAAACATCTGGGTAGGGAGAACACAGAGAATAGTAAGAAAAGCACAGAAGGAAATTCCTTTTAGTTCTGCGTGTTTGGGGGAACTGTCTTTGTAGCTCATTGAATCCAGAATTCCTGTGGGTCTGTCAGAGATCCACACAGCTTTCCTGGTGATTTGTAGCTGTTTTGCAGATTCAGCTGGTAGATATGTGAGATCACTTTTAGTCACATTATTCTACAGACAGCAAAGGTCTAAATTAAAGCACCTTTGCCTATTTTCAGTCAAAGCAATCTGAATATAGTGAAAAAAAAAACCACATTATTTCTATGCAGTAATTGTTAACACCATTTTAGACACCACCCAGCCTGAGTATCCATTAACACCACTTAAATCAACATTTCCCTTAGGATTGCAACTGGGACTGCCGTGTGGCTCAGCCACGCCTGATGCGCAGCCCGGCCCTTACAGCCAGCCTAAGATGAGCCAGGGACTTAATGCTCACGATTGTCTCTTACTTGCTGCGCTGGCAGTCTCGCTAACCATGACCAAACATGTTCAGCAAGGTCAGGGTTATAAAAAGTCCATGAGAAAATCTTCCTGTGTTAAAAGACATCTGGCATTTTTTGGTAATATAGAAACCCTTATGACATTCAGCATGGGTCTTTCCTGTTTTTACCAAATTATGCTTATCTGGAAAGTCACGTAAGTACAACAGTCACATGCCGCCTTTTCTTTTTTAATAGTCGACATGATTAATGAAAGACATTAACAGAGAGAGTCCGAAGAAGGCTGAACCAAATATCAAAATACATTTTATATTTTTAAAATGAATTTAATTAAAATCTACATGTACACCTTACCTTAACTACATTCCTTGGTGACATTACATCTTATTAATAGGGTAAGGTCTGAAAATGAAATAAATCACTTTATAGAGCAATATTGAATAAGCTGGTACTTTTCAATGTTTTGAAAATACAGTCCTTCACCACATAACAACATTTTGATCAACACCGAACCACATAGAGGAAGGTGGTTCCGTAAGCTGTCCTGTACAGCTCTTTTATGCTATATTTTACTGTACCTTTTCTATGTGCAGATATTTTTAGAAACACAAATATTTGCCATTGTGTTACAGTTGCCCACAGTATTCAGTACAGCAGCATGCTGCATTGGAGCGATGGGCTCTATCATGCAGCCTGGGTGTGCAGTAGGCTGTGCCACCGAGGTCTGTGTAAGCACCCTCCGTGATGTTCCCACGATGACATCCCCTAACAATGCGTTTCTCACAGGCAATTTTAAAAATCACAACAGATGATACATGATTATATTATTTTCTTTTCTGTCTTATTGCCAAACATTGGATAGAGCAAAGGAAAGATTTTTTTGTGTTGGTGCCTTAGGGTTTAAAGCAATTAAGTGCATATAACTTGACAGAATTCACAATATTCTGGCAAGCAGTAGCTCTTGAGGCTGTTATGCTCAGATGATTTGGTCCTGTCTTGCCCAGCAAATCAAAGAACTTCCTCCAGTGATTCCATATCAGCATATATTTCAAATGTTTTTTTAATAGTTCTTTGGGAGAAACTTGGGAATATTTATATCGCTTCTAAGTTACATAAAATTCAATTTCATTAGCCAATTACTCTCTTTTCTATTTCACTTTGCCTATGTAAAAAAATGTTAAGCAATATTTATTGAGCTTTCACTATAAGCTAGGGACTATCCTAAGAGCATTGTTTGCATAATTCTATTTAATTTTCACTATAACCTAGAAAGTAGGACATTTTAAAAAAATGCTATTTTACAGATAGGGCAATAGAGGCACAGAGTGATTAAGAACTTGTTCAAGGTCACACGGTGACTTACCACAACTAGTAAGTAGTGGTTCTTGAATTTGAATCAAGTAAACTTCCTCAAAGCCAGTCCTCATAACCGCTTATACATACAGCCAAATACAAAGTTTCTTTCATTTGCCCATCAAATGACTATTAAATTGCCTTATTTAGTCAGTTTCTTAAGCTGAGGTATTAAAAACACTTATGCTCAAAGATTTTGTATTGTGTGACCTACTATTCCTCTTTTGAGGAACTTAGTTTAAGAAAATGTGCAAATATGCGACAGGTAGGAAGATCAAGGAAAAACCATAATTTTTAAAAATCTGACTGCATTCGTATAATAGAATATTATGCCACAATTTAAAATAACGACATAGGTCTATATTTACTGACGTAGAAACATTACCTCAACATATTAATGAGTAAAGAAAAGTTACAAGGTAACATGTATAGTTTTATTCCATTTTTGTAAATAGTATACCTACTAGTTGTAAATATGTACATGTAGTGATTAAAGTTACATGTTTTATATGTTTTAACTCATCTAAATCTCAAAACAATCCTAGGCGATAGGTACTATTTTTATTTTCATTTTATAGATGAGAGAAAGACACAGTGAAAGAATGAATAACTTGCCCAAGAATATGAAAAAAGTAATATCTATAGAGAGGGTTCACAAAACAAATATTAACTATGATTATCTTTGCGTAATAGGATTTGGGGGGACTTCAAAATAATTTTCTGTATTTTAAATTTTCCCCCAAATGAATATTAATTATCTACATATCAGAAAACTAGTTTTATTTTTATAAAAAAAGGTGTTTGTTGTCTGGTTTGTTTATTCTACAAATATCCCCCCAAAATATTTATTAACTCCAGATGATCTCTAGTAAAAAGAGAACTAAGTCAAAATCAACTGTTTTCCTCTTGAAATGGAAGCAGCATTTCATATGTAAGTCAAGGGAGAGGCTTAATGGGTTTATCCAGAGTCTTTTATATTTATTGCAGCAGAATGAAAGAGGCCTACTTCAACTTGTAACCAATTCGGAAGTTGCTCTTTTCACCATGTTCAGCAAAGTCACTGTCACCTGGATTCCGATGAAGCACCGACAGGCGGTGGCCATTCCCAGCAGTAAGCAACTGTTGGCAGACATGACACACTGCAATTCAGAGGCATAGGGCACCCCTTTAAGTTCAGTACAGTTAAGACTAGAGAAAAACAAAACCGTAGAAATATACCTGATGAAGACTCAGTACTAGACTTTTTGAGCAATTACAAACTGAGAGACTAAGAATTTGCTACAACTGTTAAAAAAAACCCTATACATGGAAGGAATCACTCCAGGGTAATATAGGGCTGCTGTTGAATGTGAAAGAGTTTGGGCACCAGCAACAGCTACCAGCTTGGATATAGGCTGCACATTGCACAGAGCTCCCCTTCAGCCACACTCAGCTAAGACCATCAAGAATTCCTTTTAAAGGATACAGGAAATTAATGTTAGAACCAAACGATTGAGTATTTCTGTTTTCTTATAATCTCTGCAGTAATTATTTTTTAATCATAATATATATATAAAATCTATCTATAATAAAAGATAGAACTAGGGTGGAGTTCTCATTATGTAGTTGAGATTCACTCAACAAAGTTCTTTTCTGATTTTCTTATTTTAATATAAAATATTGAGCTAAAGCATCCCATTAGTTATTGTTGTAATTAGATATTTCACTATATGTTCCTCTATAGATCATTTTAATTAAGATTCTGGTAATCCAAGTGGAGTGATTTGGTAAGCAGAAAATCTTAGACAATGGTGCCTGGACAAAATTTATGCCTGTGTAGCTTTGTTACAAGTCACAACAGGACATTTTCGTGGGTGGTTATTTTGGTAGCTAATAAATATCCAAGACACCACTGTATCTCAAAAAAAAAAAAAAATGGGTAACAGTTGCACATTAGAATTGAGTCACCAAGAGCTATATATCATAATCCTATACCTTTCTAGAATTATAACAGGATTTCAAAAATTTCACCATCTGGTCTTTGTTTGCAGTAGTTTATTATAAAGTTATTTTCTTCTTGACTTCTCTACCCTTTTTTAGAGCCAACTTTTACAAACAGCTATAAATCAGGGAAGTGGACCCAGTAATATGGGAAATTAACCTGAACAATGCATAATATAATGGCAGACTACCAAATCAGTGTGAAAATGCCAGAAGGAAGTAATTTGGTTCTAAATGTGAATGATAAGAATGCTAGTTCACGATGTCCAATCAAGACATGTCCTACTAGGGGGTCCCCAGAGAATACCCTTTAAATACAGCTAAGGTCACAGAAGCTAAGATTTTGTCATTGTTGGATCACCTCCCAGTTGGCAGAACACAGACTCTTCTTTTCCGAACTGAATGTTCCTAGTTTCGTACCATGTATGTAGCAGACCATGGGCAGAGGTTGGCATGTTCTGAGTTAGGCCACAATTTCTTCTGTGTATCTCTTGCACTAAATTTACTCCACAAGAAAGATGCTCAATTAAGAGCAAATAACCATGGCCCGGTACAGTATTAGCAAGAAGATTTCTTATAAAATTACTCTTATATATGTAGTCATTTCACCAATATGGTATCAAAATGAAGGGACAACAGACAGGAAAGCTCAGTCTTTATCACTCTTCTCACCTGTGTTACCTCTTCCCTTTATCCCAATCTCTTCCATCCATTGCAACTCAATTTGGAGTCTATGGATCAGCAGTATAGACATCACCTGGGAGCTTTTAGAAATGTAAAATCTCAGGCCCCTCCCAAATCTACTGAATCAGAATCTGCATTTTAACAAAATCAGGTGATATGCACATCTAAAATATATAGGATACCCTCCTAAAGATCTATCTTGTCCCACCAACAGTTACAGAAATTTGGAACAACGATCCCTTTTGGTATTCTCATTTCTAAATCTCCACTATCATCCAAGAAATTCACAATCTAGAATCTAGAATTTCCTGTTCCCCCAAGCCAAAATAACGCAAATAAATTAGAGCCAATGGTTGTTGAACCCTTTAAAATTACAAAATGCTTTCATAATCATATCCACTTCATGCTCATCACACCCTTGAGAGGTAAGCACAATTCTTATTTAATAGAATAGGATATTATGGCTGATGAAAGTGAAGCAACATGCCCCAAATCACAACTAGTTTTCTGACTCCAAGTTTAGTGCTCCTTCTGCCACTATGTCATGATGATTAGACAGAAGATCTAAAAACAGAATGGCAGGGGAGGTAAATAAACCCAGGGCATAAAATAGATTTGGAAGTTTATGGGAAAAGGTGGCGGAAAATTAATTATGTAATTTGTGGTCACCTTATCTATGACTCCAGCCCCTGACAATAGGGATATACAAACAAATCTATTATATTTTCTTAAAGATATTCAGCCTCTTCCTGATTAGGAGCTAAACATAGTCAGGGTCAAGGGAGAGAGGAAAACAAGCCGTGCTTGGTGAAGTGCTCTGCCTGCAGGCCGCCCTCACAAGTGTATCGGCAGGAACCAGACGGGAGACAAGCACTTGAGCTGCGCCCCTCCGTAAGTCCTCTAGGAAATTTTTGGCACCATTCCTCACCTAGTCCACATGTTTCACATCAGACAATCAGATATGACACGGCCACCATGTTTTCTAGAGAGATCTCATTCTAGCCAAAAGTCACATTCGCTTTGTATAAATTTCTGCATTTTCCCAATTTTCTCCAAAGATTATTTATTACTCTTCCATGACAGGAAACTTTCAGCTTCACTTTTTGGGATTTCCTCATAGGAAAAGACGAGCAAGTTTTTCTGAGAAGAGTTTCTCGGCCAAGGTCATTGCCAGGCCTTGTCACTTGTCTTCATGTTCTGACACCATACAGTCCACCATGCATGGAGCTATACATGGCCAGCATGCATGAAAACGCCAAGTGCTTACCTGCGGGCTGTAGCCTCTGAGCCCAGGTGTTCTATTCCAAACTGCATGCAGGTCTTTGGCAGATCATCCTCAAAGGGCACGAAAGAGCTATTAATGGAACATCTTTGAAAAAAACAAATGTCATCACCAAATCTCTATAGGCTTTCCTTTCAAGAGTTTCAGGGTGAAAGGTAATTTGGCAATTTGGGAAGTTATTGAGTCTGTTCGAGAATGGAAACCCTCTTGATATAATTTTGAAAATGCTTTCCTCAATATTTGAGGATCGGGTCAGCCCACAAAAGGGAGGGTGAAGGTTCCAAACCGTATCTGAAGCATCTGTTCTGTAAGGGGATGCATTGAAAGCACGGAAGGGCTGACGCCACAGCAATGTGCTCTCGTGATGGGATTTCCAGATACAGATTTACACGAATCCTTGGGGATTCAAGTTGGAAAAGAGCCCTGTACTGGAGATGGAGAAAACAAAGCTGCTTTACATCCAGCAGCACTAGGAACGGATGACTCTTCCAATTACAAAGTAAACACGTCTCGAGCTAAATATGGGAGAGACAGTGTGTCCACAAAAGTAAAGTGGGATCTGTTTCTGGAGCACTCAAAAACTGGCCACGTCCCGGATTTCCTAAATATACTTAAAACTAATCATGTTTTAGTATTTTTTGCTCTTTACATTTCAGTAATTTGTTCTATATATTTCTGAAAGACTTTATTTTAGGGGCTTCTGCTTGTATATATTCTCTCTTGGCCATCAAACTTTAATGCTCTGTATTATTTTGTTTTTAATTTCTATTATTTAACTAATAAAAAATAACAGAAGCAACAATGAACATGAGGAAGCCTAAGTGATGGTTCTAAACCATGACACTTTTCAAACTGTCCTACAAATAGATATACTCATTTTTATTATTAACCTTGCTATTTATGCTGAACGTGCCCACGTATCTTCTGCCCCAGAGCTTTGTTCTCTCTATCTGGAATTCCCTGCACCCTTCTCCTTCCAGGTCTGCTATCTGGTGCTTTTCCCTCTGGTCTCTGCTTAAATGTCACCCGTTCAGAAAAGCTTTACCTGACCACATCATCTAAAGCAGATGCCCAGTTATTTGCCATCAGAATATAATATTTATTTATTATCTATCATTTACCACTATGTTATTACATGTTTTGTTTGCTTGTTTATTTCCTGTCTCCCCAGAAGCGTGCAAAATGTTGAGAACCAGATCTTGCCTGTCTTTACTATTCTTGCATATTCAGTTTCTAGTCTAGATGTTCAATAAATATATGTCGAATGAAGGAAGGGACATTTCAGTGTTGCTTATCCATTTAGTTCTGATGTCAAGGCTTTAAGATTTTCTGGCTCCACTTTCATTGTCATTTTTTAAACCAGTCCCAACTTTTCTAGCAAAATTTCTTTTACCTCCCACATATAAACTATGATACAACATGGTCATTTTAGCTTGAGAGGCATCGCCTGAGTGTGAGAAATAAATAGTCCTCTTAAATCTGAAATCTGACTTAAAAATAAAAATAGCCACCTCTCTCTAAGGGATATGGTTGTTGGAAAATAAAATTTTCACTTTTTAATCACTGGCTATAATCCATGACCAAAAAAATCAACGATTTTTTTTTTTTTTGGAATAACATTGAGTTGGTTTTTAAAAATGTTTCATTGATTTTTAACCTTGATTTAAGATTCATCAAGCCAACAAATACTTTTGAGCTAATTTTGTTGCTCCCACTTTGCAATTGTGGGGATTCATGCACAGATTAGGTAATTCCTCAGATGAAAATTACACCAAATGTCAGGAATAGCTTTCATCTACCTAATTCAAAACACACATATATCTGCAAGCCTAGGAAAATTTATAAAAATAGTGCAGGTATCAGATTTGTATAGAGCTATCACCTAGCATCCTGTCCCCTACTGAGGCAGAGGCTATTTGTTCTCTTCTGATATCTGTTCTTCCCTTTTCTCTCCTACTGATGACACTGATTTTTAGCTGGGCACATGGCCGCCACCACTGAAGACATTTGTTGGCTCCTGTGTAGCCATATGTGATTACTTAACTGCTTTGAAAATTCTGACCAATAGGATGTGAGGAAGAGTAGCTCAGGTTACCTAAAGGGGTATCCCATTAAAAAGAAGTGAGTGACTGACCTCCCTTTCTGTTTTATCCCTTCCCTGCTCTCCGGAAACTTGGACTTGGTGATGAACCATTGTATACCGTAGGGATGACGGCAATATCCTAGGGATGGAGGAGCAGGCAGAGGAAGGTGCCTGGGACCCCTGCTGACTTCATGGAAGGAGACTGCTATGTGGCTTAGACATGAACGTGAGAGCAAAACAAACTTCCATTTGTTTACACCACTGTAATCCCAGCTGCCAAATCTATATCCCATATAATAACCCTACATAGAATTCTCATATATCTTTTCCAAAATTCTAAATAAAGTAATTTACTTGATTTTAACTTCAAATTGCTCTTCTTTCCAGCCTTATCTTCTCCGTAGATTTCTGTGGGTATTTTCAGGGTATAGAACAACGGAATACACTTTGGAGTGAGAGCTATGTCCAATAGAATAATGGAACGACTTTGTAAGTGCTGGAAAGTGGTCTAAGGTAACATTCTGTGTTAATTTGAGGCTTTTTTGTGAATAGTTGTGTTAATGTTGAAGGCAATTCTTCAGTAATGGAAAATTCTTTCCTCCCAAAGAGGGTTGAGAAGAAAAGATTGAAACAAGTATTTGAAGTACAACTTTGATGTTTCAGAAGACACCAAGATACAGAGAATTCTGAACTCGGGTCTTTATGAACAAACCTTCTGAGTTTCAGAGCACAGAAGTATACCAAGACTTTTAAAACTCAAACCTTTGCAGAAAGCTCTGGAAGAGTAGGGGAAAATGCTTACATATTATCTGTTCCAAAACATCTTTAAATTGATTAACCACTTTGAGACTCTTTCCTTTAGTCACAACTTAAAAATGACATTGCTGTGGGTATAATTGTATCCCTCAGAAACATAATTTCTGAACCTTTAAGCTAACATGGTTTAGGTGCTAAGTGCTTTGCATGTAGTAATGTGTTTATATATGAGGAAACTGTGTCACAAGGTTAAATAATTTCCTAAGGTCCAACAGCTAAAAGGCTGCAAAGCCAGGCTGTCAAAGATGACTCTAGAATTTCAAGTGTAGAAGACTAAACTTCTGCAAGATATAATTTAAAAAGTCAAAAACTTATTAGATTGTCTAAACAGACCCCCCAAAAAGGGTCATGTCTAGTGGTCACAGGGACACCAGGCACTCCTTTCCGCATACTCTGAGGCTGTCCTTTGTCCTGCTGAAAATGATTATCCCTCTTACTCCGCCTGTAGGCCGTGGGCCACGGGTTGGGAAAAAATTTTCTTTTCTTATCTAAAGTCTAATAACTCTAATCATTTGCATATTTGACCATAGAATGTGACATTTCTTTTCTCTTACTTCCTACAAGGCAAGGACAAAGAGATGTCAGAACTGGAGCATATTCCTGGCTGCCCATTGTGCTAGCCATCTTTTGCATCAATACTTAGGCTTAGAACTTTTTGCACAGTCAAGCTACAGTGGTTTCCAGCTTGCACATCAATCAGTGTGCTTAAAATACCATATGCCATCTCCAAATAAGGATGCCTCTGTTCATGACTGCTTCCTCAGCAATTCCCCAGAACTGCTGGGGAAACAGAGGCAAGTGGAAAATCACCTGCTGACAATTCAATGCTGTCAGCGTAGCCAATTCACTGGCCGAGAACCAGTTAAGAGTGTTGTGCTCTTTTCCTACCCTGAGTCAGTTCTTACTGGAATTGACTACATTTGTCCCAGAGAAACCATGGAACAAAGGGAGTGAGTAGCTAGGGAGGTGTAAAGTAAATGCAAACAGAGTTTACATACTTTCTATTATAGTTGTGGTTAGATATTCATTTATAAGCACTGAATTTTGCATAGCCTTTACAGATCCGGGGATATTTCTATAAATGTTAAACTGTTTTATGCATGCATAATGATTATCCTTCTGTGGCCTAGGATTGTCACCCAAAGATTTCTTTGAATCACAGTAAGAATGGTATTACTGTGTAATTTTATGACTGAAAGGGACACAAAGTTTACCTAGCTTGTAATAGTCATCAGCTGTCTTTATCAAATTTTTGCAAGTTGCTCCTTTCTGGGAACACAGTAAGTCCCTTTAGCGGGGATATGTGACTCTTTTTGCCATTGAGTTCTGAGTAAAGGGACATTTGATGCTCCCAGGCTGTATATTTAATTGCTGATACAAGACCCTTTACAGTTTCCTTTACTGTTTAGTTCAGCGGCCAGCAGTGTTTGGCATGGTGGCTACACTTTGTTCAGCTTGGATCCTTGAGGGATGAGATGAGTAAACACCCAACCAACGCTTGATGGAATGTGTCCTCAGCGAGAAATGCCTTTGTGCTATTCTGAGCCATTAATTTCCATGGAGATTATTTGCTATCACAGTATAATCCATACTAACCTGATGGATATAGAAATTAGAATATGTAGATAGGGTCTGCACCAAACTAAAATATATGGCATTTGTTTAGAGAACAAGCAGTGACTGGTGAGGAAACTGTTAATTGGAGGCCTATAGGATGGCAATCTGTGTTTTTCAGTGGGAAAACATTCAGTTAATCCTTACTGGAAATAAATTGGAAGCATAAAATGTACTAAATGAACTCAAAGTCTTAGGAAGAGGTTTGAAACTGAATACTGATAGTATGCACTGGTTGCTTTAGACAGCATTTGTTAAGGTACTGAGTCTGATTCCCTAAGCAATCATCCAGACCCAAGATCACTTGATGGACATGTAAAAACCTTTGTTCTTTTACATAACTGAAATTTTGGACATGTTTGTTACTAGAGCAAAATCAACACTATCCTGACTTCAGTGTAGTTCAATTAACCTCATTGTCCAAATGAAAAAGTTGAAAGAGATTTGGTGAATTTCCCAGTGTTTCAGATCTATTAAAGACAGAGCTGACACAAACCAGTACGTTTGCATCACCATGGACCAGGATGTTTCATTTTTGGCACCAAACACAACACTCCTTATGTAGGGAGATCTTTCTTCTTGGACTCCTGTCAAACTTTGTGCACAATGGCGTAAATGCCATGTGGCCCACAAAATCTTCCCTGAAATGATGCAGGACTTGCTCAAAAAGACAAGAACAGGAGGTCATTAATATTCTAGTTCAAGGAGAGGGAAGATGAGATGGAAACCCCTACGATGCACACAGGAAACACACCCTCATTAATTCTTCAGAAATGAACATCTGAAATGACAGAGAAGAAATCTGAACTGTTTACATGACTTCCAAATTCAACATTAAAGGTTGGAAGCTTTATATACAAGAAACAAGTAAACATTCAAAAATAAAATATAAACCTTGTACTTGCCAAACAGCATCTCAGACTCTGCTGGAAGTTCCAAAATAACTTGTATCTTTCCATGTTTTCATGTCTTACCTCCTACCGAGTAAAACCACAACAAAAGATTGAGGTCAGATGAGAAGAAATGTTTGATACAGCTTGCCCTCCTCTGATTTGTGGATTGGAATAATGGCAGTCTTTCCATGAGACCAAAGGAATGTTTCAAGGGGCTGTCTGCTGGTTTTTCACACAAAATGTATGTTTCTCACGAGAATGTTTAACAAGGTCCTCACTGGAATGTGATCCTATCATTCCAGTGGACAAATTCTTCATCGACTTAGCAGCAGAATGACAAATTATTTAATTCAAACGTGTCCCCACTGGAACCAGGAAAATTATTGAAACTAAATTCTCAGAAGAGATTTTTTTTTTTTCCATTTCAGAATGTTATGGGACTACAAATGTTTAGGTTACATATATTACCTTTGCCCCGCCTGGGTCAAAGCTAAAAGCATGTCCATTCCCCAGATAGTGCGCACTGCACCCATTAGGTGTCAATATACCCATTCCCTCCTCCCCCTCCCACCTGCCCAACATCTGATGAATGTTATTACTATATGTGCACATAAGTGTTGATCAGTAGTACCAATTTGATGGTGAGTACATGTGGTGCTTGTTTTTCCATTCTTGGGATACTTCACTTAGTAGAATGGCCTTTAGTTCCATCCAGGATAATACAAGAGGTACTGGTTCACCATTGTTTTTTGTGGCTGAGTAGCACTTGATGGTATACATATACCACATTTTATTAATCCATTCATGTATTGACAGGCACATGGATTTTTGTAGAAAGAAAAGTTTCCCTCTCCAAAATGAGAGAAACCTGTGCTCTTTGGTAGTTACAGTGAGTGAGTAGGACTGAAAACACATTTAAAATTGACAAAAAAAACCAGGGGCCCCAGTGATGAAATAATTATGATTTTAACTTTCTTACTCTCTCATCAGTTCCTTTCCAGCTGCAAAAAAACTATGAATAAATGAATGAAGAGTTTATATTCTTATCTTAAATTTCCATTTCATGCAATGTCTCATGAAATATGGGAGATTATTTTACAGTCATGCTCTGGTGGTACTTCAGCATTTTAATAAGCATTTCTTTTTTTTTTTAATTCAGGATATTATGTGGGTAAAAACATTTTGGTTACATGTGATGCGTTTGCCTTGCCCAAGCCAGGGCTATAGTCGTGTCCTTCCCCATACAGTGCATTGCACATCCATTAGTTGTGGGTTTACCTCCCCACACACACCCCCACCTGACTGGCACCCAGTGAGTTTTACTACCACATGAACACCTTAGTGTTGATCAGTTAGTACCAATCTGATGGAGAATACATGTGGTACGCGTTTTTCTATCCTTGTTATACCTCACTTCGAAGGATGGGCTCCATCTCTATCCAGGATAATCTAAGAGGTGCTAGATCACCATTAATTTTGCAGTTGAGTAGTATTCCATGGTATACATATACCACATTTTATTAATCCACTCATTTCTAACGATACGAATGCAATGCACAGCCAAGGAAAAAGCCAGCTCCTCTCTTTCTGCATCAGTTAAGCTTCACCTTCTTGTCTCTTTAACTGTGGAAATGTCTCCTTCCACCATTCCTCTTCCTCTCCCTCAGCACCACTTATGTACCTTTTCCATTAAGTTTGTTTCTCCTTTCTCCACAGACAGTAGTCATGATGTCTATGTTTTCCGCAGAGTGTATATAAGTACCTGAGGTTTGTTCTTATCTCTGATTGTAAGTGTACTAGGATAAACATACCAGTTTTCAAACAAAAAATATTTTTGTTTTAAAATCAATAGTATGTTTTGTATTTTCAGGCAGGAATACTTGCCTTTCCTTAGTCTCAGTATTTCCTTTCCTGAAGTAAGTCCTGGATAGATTTGACCCTGACATAATCTTGAACTGATTTCAGATCACCACATTGTAGAAATGGACAGAGGGTACTTCAAAAAATTCTTTCTTTTCCCCGTGATCTCCCTGCCAGTGTTTCTTATTCAATCACCCCAAATGTAATAATGCCCTACCATCGAATAGCGTTAAAGAGAAACCACTGAGAAAATTCAAATAAATATCCTTTCCCTGACACAGAAAAAACCAATATAAGAATGATTAGGCTGAATTGATTCACTATACAGGGAAATTGAATTCCTCTTTTTATTATTATCATTATTTAAACCAAAAATAGGCAAACTAAGGCCCGTGAACCAATCTAGCCAGCTGTCTCTTTTTGTTGGGCCCACAAGGTGAGGAATAGCATTTATATTTTTAAATGATTTTTAAAAATCAAAAGAAGAATAATATTTTGTGACACCAGAAAACTATATGAAATTGAAATATTAGTATCAATATATAAAGTTTTCTTGGAACACAGCCATGCCCATTCATTTACATATTATCTATGATTGTTTTTGTAATAAAACAGCAGAGTTGAGGAGTTTCAAGAGAGATCACATGATGTAAAAAGCTGAAAATATTTACTATCTGCCCCTTTATAGAAAAAGTTGATGACAACACCTGATTTTAAACTACCTAACTTCACTGCTTAAAAATAATAGAGGGTATGAATTCTGAAGAACTCGTAAGATTTTGTTTTCAAATCAGAAAAAAGTGGGAAACTTTTATGCTAAAGATTTGGCTATTTCTTTATAGAAAAAAAAACTGAAAGCTAAAATTATAAAAGGAATAAGGGATTTGGAACCATAAGACCAAGACTGAACCCAAGTTTCTCTTATACGCTGGTGGTTTTGACTAAGTCACTTTACTTTTCTTTCATTAAATTTCTTTCATAAAATTTATTTTATTTTCCTTGTTATTTTTTTGCGGGACAGAGTCTTGCTCTGTTGCCCTAGGCTAGAGTGCAGTGGGTCATAATAGCTCACTGCAACCTCAAACTCCTGAGCTCAAGCGATCCTCCTGCCTCAGCCTTCAGAGTAGCTGGGACTACAGGTGCTCACCACCATGCCCAGCTTTTTTTTAAATTTTTTATAGAGATGAGATCTTACTATGTTGCTCAGGCTAGTCTCAAACTCCTGTCCTCAAGCAAACCTCTCACCTAAGCCTCCCAAAGTGCTAGGATTACAGGAATGAGCCCCATTAAAAATTTACTGAGTGCCCATTATATGCCAGGCACAGTGAAGACCCTAGAAATACAATTGTGAGCAAAATATAGATCTTCTCCTCAAAAGTTCTGAGGTTTATTGTGAAGATTATAATGTGCTTGAATGCACTCTGGAACATTTAAAGCACTATATAAAAATCAGTAATTACTTATATATTAATATTTTGAAGCCAAGAGTTTGTGGTATATTTGTCTTTGGTCTGAATCAGAACTTGTAAAGCTTAGGAGACCTATTAAACACCTCTGCTGCCTTTTACTAGGTGTTGGGTATTTTATTCTACTCTTTAGGTTTAACTCCTTTATAATGATGTCATCTCAGCTTCCTGCTTCTTTAATAATGTGTTACTTACTTACTATTTGATTCAACCACATTTTATTCACTCTGCACATAGGATGCAATTTAAGAGCTAAACCGAGCAACAAAATTGGAAATAACTGGTTTCTTGCTTATCTTTTTATAGAATAAAGCATAAATTTTCTTTAAAAGAAAATTTATTAATAAAGTTCATTTATCTTTCCATTTAAGGATGGTTTGAATTTTTACCATGCAATAGCTGCTGAGTAAATGCTTTTATCTAAGAAGTATTTAGGTTTCATATTAAAAGAATTTAGATTTTATATTAAAGTTTTTGATAAGGGTATTAGAAAAAAAATCCTAATTTTATATTTCCTAATAAAGACATACTTATTAAATGTTATTGGCAAAAATGTTCATTCTGCATTAATGATGTTAATGATGTTTTTAATTAATGAATAATAAATAGTTGAATTAACATAAACAAGATTGAAGAATAGTAGTTTCCAGCACTTGGAACTACAGAAACATCAATTTAAATAATCAACCACACAAAAATACCTTCACAGGAGCTAAGGTAACCAGGTGAGAGATTAGCGTACCTGGGCAGAACACAAAAATAAGAAAATACATGTTGAAGAGAGTAGAAAAGACAGTTTTGCATTACCCATGTTACTCCTCCCCAAAATCTATACAGTTTAGTGCGGAGAGAAATACCTTCCACATGAGAGAAGGAAAGTGAAGTGAACATCCAATTTTATGATAGTTCTCATCACCAGGCCCACACTAGTGAACCTTGGCACCAAGCTGCCCTTTCAGGCTCCAGGATCCAAACCCACTATATTATCACACCAGCCCTGGTGAACCCAGGCTCCAGAATAGCCCTGGTAACCCAAAGACTGGCCTTATGACCCCAGGCACTATGCCTACTGACCCACTGCCACTAGCACCAGACTAGCCAGCCTAAGGACAGCAACAGCAAGCCCACCCATAGGTCCTGGAAGCTGGCCCACCCAGAATCTCTGGATGAGCTTACTAGGAAAGGGCTTTCCCTGTCAAAGTCAGTTTGTAAAGTTGCCTACTTCTTCAAAAGTGCATATACCAATGCAACACCCTGAGGATCGTGAATAAGCAAGGAAATATGATAGCACTAAAGAAACAAAATAAATCACCAGTAAATGACCCTAAGGAAATGGAGATCTATAAACTGGCTAACAGAAATTATCTTAAAGAAGCTCAGTGAAAACACAGAGAGACAGTTAAATGAAATAAGAGAACAATGTATGAAAAAAAGAGAAGTTCAACAAAGATAGAAACCACAAGAAATGAATCAAACAGAAATTCTAGAGCTGAAGAACACAATGACTGAATTGAAAAATTCCATACAGAATTTCAACAGCAGATTCAATCAAGCAGAAGAAAGAATCAGTGAGCTTGAAGACACATCATTTGAATTTATCTAGTCAGAGGAATAAAAATAAAGAAGAATTTAAAAAATTAAAGAAAGCGTAGGAGACATATGGGATACCATCAAGTGAACCAATATACACACTACTGAAATTTCAGAAGGAGCAGAGAAAGAGAAACAGGAGGAAAGCTTATTTAAATAAATAACAGAAAATTTCCAAATCTGGAAAGGAAAATGAACAACCAGATCCATGAAGCCCAGAGAACCCCAAATAGATTAAACATAAAGAGATCTTCACTGAGTTACATTATAATCAAATTCTTAAAAGTCAAAGACAAAGAGAGAATTTTGTAAACAAAAAGAGAAAAATGACTCATTGCATAGAAGTAAATCACCATAAGATTACAGAGAATTTCTCAGAAGAAACTTCATAGGCCAGGAGAGGGTGGGGTTGCTATGGTTTAAGTGTTCTCACCAAAACTCATGCTGGAACCTTAATTCTGAGTGTGGCATTGTTAAGAGGTGGAAACTTGGAGGGTGGAGTCTATTGGGAGGCTTTTGGGTCTGTGCTTCTGGGTAGCTTAGTGCCATTCTTGTGTTAGTGAGTAAATCCTTGCTCTTATAAGGCTGGATTAGTTCTCACAGGAATGGATTAATTCCTGGAAGAGCAGGTGGTCATAAAGTGAGGATGTTTCTCATGTTTTCCCCTTTTTCATAATGCTCATTCCCCCTTTGACGTTTTGCCATGTTATCATGCAGCACCAAAGCCCTCGCCAAAAGCCAGCACCATGCCTTTGAACTTCCACTTATAGACTATGAGCTAAATAAACCTATTTTCTTTATAAATTACCCAATCTCAGGTATTCTGTTATAGCAACACAAAACAGACTAAGACAAAAAATTGGTACCAAGGAATGAGGTACTGCCATAATGGTACCTGGAAATGTGAAAGTGGCTGTGGAACTGGGTAATGAATGATGGTTGGAAGAGTTTGGAGGAGCAGACTAGAAAAAGCATGCATTACTGTGAATGAAGTACTATGGATGATTCTGGTGGGGGCTCAGAAGATGAGCTGGAATGTCTTGAAGTTTAATTAAGTAGTCTTGAACAGAATGTTGATAGAAATGTGGGCAGTAAAGGCCATTCTGATGAGATCTCAGATGGAAATGAGGAACTTATTGGAAACTGGAGTAAAATACACCCTTGTTATACAGTTACAAAGAATTTAGGGGCATTGTGTACATGCCCTAGAGCTTTATGGAAGGCAGAACTTACGGGCTATAAACAGGATTTCTGGAAGAAGAAATTTTTTAAGCAAAATATGGAAAGACCTATGTGGTTACTTTTGGCAACTTATACTGAGATTTGGGAGCAAAGGAATAATTTAAAGACAGAATTTATAATTAAAAGGGAAGCAGCACAGAAACATTTGGAAAATATGCAGTCTAACCATGTTAAGAGCAAAGAAAAATGTATTTGGAAGAGAGTGCCAAAGGTGTGGCCCAGAAACTGCTTGCTAAAGAGATTAGTGTGGATAAAAGGGAGTCAGGTACTGTGTGTCAGGATAGTAATAAAAAGATCCAGAGACCTAGGAGGCCAGAATGGTTTTGGGAAACAGGCCCAGGGCATTCTCCACAGGCTTGCTATCCAGGGCCACCTCAGGATGCTGCTCCCTACATCCTGGCTGCCCTGGTGTCTCCAGCCATGGCTCAAACAGCCCCAAGTGTGGCTAATGCTGCCACTCTGGAGGGCACAAGCAGTAAGCCTTGGTGGCTTCCACATGGTGCTAATTCTGCAGGTGCATGGAGTATGCAGGCTATGGGATCATGGCAGCTTCCATCTATATTTCAAAGGATATATCAAATAGCTTTCAGGCCCAGGAAGAAACCCACTGCAGGGGTGGAGCCATTACAGAAAGTCCCTACCAGAGCAATGCCTAGTCGAGTTGTGGGAGTTGGGCCACCCCTGGAACTCCTGAATTAGAGAGCCAACAGCACCATGCAAAGCATGCCTGGGAAAGCTACACGTACCAGACTTCAACCTGTGAGGGCAGTCTAATGGGCTGCACCTAGCAAAGCCATAGGGGCTGAGCTGCCTGAGGCCTTGGGGGCCCAACCCCCACACCAATGTGTCCAGGAGATGGCACGTGGGGTAAAAGATTATATTGGAGGTTTAAGATTTAATGTTTATCCTTCTGGGGCTTATCACGCCTTTCTTTTAGCCTATGTATCCTTTTGAAATAGAAATGTTTACCCAATAGCTGTCTCACCATTACATCTTAGAAGTAAATTACTTGTTTTTCATATCATAGGCTCTCAAATAAGACTTTGGACTTTGGACTTTTGAGTTGGTACTGAAGCTAGTTAAGACTTTTGGGACTATTCAGATGAAATGATTGTATTTTGCATTGTAAGAAGGACATGAGTTTTGGGGTGTGAGGAGCAGAATGCTATGGTTTGAATTTCCCTGCCAAAACTCACATTGGAACCTTAATTTTCATTGCAGCACTGTTAAGAGGTGTTAATTTTAAGAGGTCAGGCATAATGAGAGGCCTTTGAGTCATTGGGGCTTTGCTCTCATAGGAAGCTTATGCCATTCTCATAGTAGTGAATCAGTGCTTGCTCCCACAGACTGGATTAGTTCTCGTGGGAATGGATTATTTCCATTGAGAGTGGGTTGTTATAAAATGAAGATGCCCCTCGTGTTTTGTCCCTTTTTGCACATGCCTTCTCCTCCCTTTTACTTACCATTCTGATATGATGCAGCATGAAAACCCTCACCAGAAGCCAACACAATGTCCTTGAACTTTTTAGCTTGCAGAACTATGAGCTAAACAAAACTCTTTTCTTTGTAAATTATCCAGTCTCAAGTATTCTGTTATAGCAACAAAAATGCACTAAGACAGGGATAATACATTCAAATTGATCAAAGAAAAAAAAAAAACCCTGCCATTCAAGAATACTAGACCTGGCAAAACTATCCTTTAGAAATTAATGGAAAAAGACTCCCAGACCAAAAAAAAAAAATATATATATATATATATATATATATATCTCTGAGGGAGTTCATCACTACTAGGCCTGCTTGACCAGAATGTTAAAAACAGTTCTTCAAGTTGAAATGAAAGGATGCTAATTAGTAACATAAAACCTTATAAAAGTATAAAACTCATTATAAAGGTAAGAATATTATAGCCAAATTCAGAATAATCTATTACTATAAGGGTGGTAAAAAAAATCACTTTTGACTTTGGTGTAATAGTTAAGTGACAAAAGTATTAAAATAACTATAGCTATAATAATTTGTGAATGGATACATGATATAGCAAAATATAAATTGTAACACCATTAACATTAAATGTGAAGGGAGAAGTTAATGTGTAGACTTTTTATATGCAGCTGGTGTTAAGTTGTTATTAGCTTAAAATAGATCATTATAACTGTAAGATGTTTTATGTAAGCCTCATGGTAACAACAAAGAAAAAAACTGTAGTAGAAACCCCAAAATAAAGAGAAAGGAATCAAAGCATACAATTGCTACAAAAAATCATCATGTCATGAAGCTAGAGATTAAAAGGAAAAAAGGAGCAGAGGAATTACAAAACAGCCAGAAAACAATTACAATAACAAAATAGTAATGGTAGTTCTTACCTATTAATAATTAACTTTAAATAGGATTAAATTCCCTAATAAAAAGACATAGAGTGGCTAAATCCAACTAGAGTCTACCTACCAGAGACTCACTTTAGCTTTAAGGACATATATAGGCTGACAATGAGGGGATAGAAAAAGATATTCCATGCAAATGGTAATTAAAAGAGAACAGGGGTGGCTATATTATATCAGACAAAATAAACTCTATGTCATAAACTGTCACTAAGAACAAGGAGCTCATTATATAATGATAAAAGGGTAAATTCATCAAGAGGATACAACAATTGTAAATATATATGTACCTAATATCAGAGCACCTAAATATATAAACCAAATGTTAACAGAACTGAAGAGAGAAATAAACAGCAATACAATAACAGTAGGGGAATGTAATACTTGACTTTCAACAATAGAAATTCAATAATGAAATATCCGACTTAAACAATGCTAGACAAAATAGACTTAACAAATATTTACAGAACCTTCCATCCAACAGCAGAAGAATACACATTTTTTTCAAGTGCACATGAAACCAGAACAGTCTCCAGGATAAATTGTATGTTAGGCCAAAACAAGTCTTAACAAATTTAAGAAGATTGAAATATAATAAGGATTGTTCCTGACCACAGTGATATGAAACTAGAAATCAATAACAAGAGGAAAATTGGAAAATTCCCCAAATAAGTGGAAATTAAACAACACACTCCTAAACAACCGATAGGTCAAAAAGATATCAAAAGGGAAACCAAAATATATCTTGTGACAAAGGAAAATGCCACACACCATACCAAAATTTATGGTAATTCTAAGAGGGAAGTTCAGAGAGAATAAATGCCTACATTCTTAAAAAAATAAAAAAATAAATAAAAGGAAAAGAAAGGTAGGAAGGAGGGAAGATCTCAAATAAACATCCTAACTTTATACCCCAAGATTTAAAAAAAACCACTAAGCCCAATGTTAGTAGAAGAAAAAATAAAAAACAGGAAAGAAATATATAAAAGAAACCTAAAAAATAGAAAACTCAGCAAAATTAATTGGATTTTTGAAAAGATAAACAAAATTAACAAAATTTTAGCTAGACTAACCAAGAAAAAAGAGAAAACATTCATATAAATAAAATTATCAACGAAAGAGGAAACATAACAACTTATGTCACAGAAATACAAAGGATTATAAGAGACTACTATGAGCAATTATACACCAACAAATTGGATAACCTAAAAGAAATGGATAAATGCCTAGATACTAAAATCTACTATGACTGAATCATGAAGAAACAGAAAATCTGAATGGGCCAGTAATAAGTAGGGAGATTAAATCCATAATAAAGAACTTCCCCACAATGAAAAGCCTAGGACCTGATGGCTTTACTGGTGAATTCTACCAAACATTTAAAGAAGAATGAACACCACCCTTCTCAAATCTCTTCAAAAAACTGAAGTGGAAGGAACACTTCCAAACTTACTTTATAAGGTCAGCATTACCCTGATACCAAAGTCAGACAAAGAAACTACAAAAAAAAAAACAAAGAAAGAAAATTAAATGCCAATGTCTATGAGCATAGATGCAAAAATCCCCCACAAAATACTAGTAAGCCAAATTTGACTATACATTAAAAGGATCATACACCATTATCAAGTAGAATTTATCTCTAGGATGCAAGAATGGTTCAGTATATGCAAGTCAATAAATGTGATACACCACATTAACAGAATGAAGGATAAATTTCATGTGATTATCTCAATAAATGCAAAAAAAGCATTTCACAGAATTCAATATCTTTCATGATAAAAACTCTCAACAAATTAGTCATAAAAGGACTGTATCTCAACAAGGTAAAGATCATATATGTCAATCCGACAGTTAACATCATACTCAATGGTAAAAAGATGAAATCTTTTTCTCTGATATCAGAAACAAGACAAAGACACCCTTTCTTGCCACTTCTATTACATGTGGTATAGGAAGTCTTAGCCACAGGAATTAGGGAAAAATAAAGAAATAAAAGGCATCCAAATAGGAAAAGAAGTAAAATTGTTTCCTCAGATGATGTCATCTTATATCTAGAAAACCCCAAAACTCAACCAAAAAAAACTGTTACAACTAAAAAACAAATTCAGAGGCCAGGCCCAGTGGCTCACGCCTATAATCCTAGCACTCTGGGAGGCCGAGGCGGGTGGATCGCTCAAGGTCAGGAGTTCGAGACCAGCCTGAGCAAGAGTGAGACCCTGTCTCTACTAAAAATAGAAAGAAATTATCTGGCCAACTAAAAATATATATAGAAAAAATTAGCCGGGCATGGTGGCGCATGCCTGTAATCCCAGCTACTCAGGAGGTTGAAGTAGTAGGATTGCTTAAGCCCAGGAGTTTGAGGTTGCTGTGAGCTAGGCTGATGCCACGGCACTCACTCTATTCTGGGCAACAGAGCGAGACTTTGTCTCAAAAAACAAACAAACAAAAAAACCAAAAAAAAAAAAAAACCAAATTCAGCTAAGTTTCAGGATACTAAATAAACATATAAAAAATAGTTAGATTTCTATGCACTAACAATGAACTATCTAAGAAAGAAATTAAGAAAATGATTCCATGTACAATAGCATTAAAAAATTCTTAGGAATAAATTTAACCAAGGAGGTGAAAAATCTGTACACAGAAAACTATAAAGTGTAGATGTAAAAAAATTGAAGAAGACAGAAATAAATTGAAAGAAATCTCATGTTCATGGATTGGAAGAATTAATACTGCTAAAATGTCCATACTACTCAAAGTGATCTACAGATTCAATGCAATCCCTGTCAGAATTCCAATGGTATTTTTCTAACAAATAGAAAAAACAATCCTAAAATTCGTAAGGAACCACAAAAGACCCTGAATAGCCAAAGCAATCTTGAGCAAGAAGAACAAAGCTGGAGGCATCACACTGCTTGATTTCAAAGTATACTACAAAGCTATAGTAATCAAAACAGTATTGAGCTGGCATAAAAACAGACATCAGACTAATAGAACAGAATAGAGGCTAGAAATAAATCCAGGCATCAACAGTGAATTAATTCTTGACAAAGCTGGTAAGAACACACTACGACTGGGAAAGACTAGTCTCTTCAATAAATGGTATTGGGAAAACTGTATAATCACATACAGGAAAATGAAATTGGACTCCTATCTCAGACCATATGCAAAAATCAACTCAAAATAGATTAAAGACTTAAATGTATGACCAGAAACTATGAAACTACTAGATGAAAACATACGGGAAAATCTTGACATTGGTCTGGGCAATGCTTCTTCAGATATGACTCCAAAAGCATAGGCATCAAAAGTAAAAGTAAAGAAATGGGTTGCATCAGACTAAAAAGTTTCTACACAGCAGAAGAAACAATCAACACAGTGAAGAGACAACATACAGATGGAAGAACATGTTTGCGAACCACATATATGATAAGGGATTAATATTCAAAATAAGTAAGGAAGTCCTACAACTCAATAGTGAGAAAACAAATAGTCCAATTTAAAAATGGGCAAAGAACCTGAATAGACATTTCTCAAAAGAAAACAAATACAAATGGCAAACAGGCACCTAAAAAATGCTCAACATCATTAATAGTCAGGGAAATGCAAATCAAAACCACCATGAAATATCATTTCACACTTCTAATATCCTTTGAATAGCTATTTTCAAAAATATAAAAGTTAAGTGTTGTCAAGAATGTAGAGATAAGGCAATCCTTGCGCATTGTTGGTGGGCATGTAAGTTAGTATAAATATGATGGAAAAGAGTATGGAGGCTCTTCAAATATTAGAAATAGAACTTCCATATGATCTAGCAATTTTGCTTCTGGGTATATATCCAAAGGAAATGAAATCAGTATTTTGAAGAGATACCTGCACTCCCATGTTCGTTGCAGCATTATTCACAATAGCCAAGATGTGGAATACTAAATGTCCATCAATAGATGAATGGATAAATATAATATGGGGTGTGTGTGTCTCTGTGTGTGTGTGTGTGTATACACACACACACACACACACACACAATGGAACATTATTCAGTCTTAAAAAAGAAGGAAATCCTATCATTGTAACAACATGGATGAACCTGGAGGACATTAAGCTAAGTGAAATAAGCAAGGCATAGAAAGACAAATACTGCATGTTCTCACTTATATGTAGAATCTAAGAAAGTTGAACGCATAGAAGCACAGAACAGAATGGTGGTTGCCAGTGGCTGAGGGATGGAGAAAGCGGGGAGATATTGGTCAAAGGATACAAACTTTCAGTTATGCAGGACAAATATATTTTGGAGATCTAATGTACATCATGGTAACTATACTTAATAATACCCTATTGTATACTTAAAATTTGCTATGAGAGTAGACCTTAAATGTTCTCACCACAAAAAAAAAAAAAAAAAACAAGGTAAATATGTGAGATTTGGATAGGTTAATTAGCTTGGTTGTGGTAATCATTTTGCAATGTATGAGTATATCACAATGTCATTTGTATACCTTAAATATACACAATTTTTATTTGTCAATTACTCCTCAGTAAATTAGGGGGGTAGATAGCATTATGTTGAAATGCATTTCAAAATATTATTATCTTTAGTGCCTTTGGCTTATCAAATTAGTCAACAAAATCCAATGTGTCAAGTGGATTTTCTGGATAAGATTGGTTTTGTTTTCAAACTTATACATTATTTTGAAGTGAACTTCTAATATTCTTGCAATGTACAGAATCTCTACATTTTATTTCCCATGTAGAGAACAATTTAGTTGGAAATTATTCATTATAATAAACTTTACATTTACTAAATAGTTATTTAGTCCCAAAATTTTTATATTCTCCTTTAAGTGAAAATGATAAGCCATTGGTGTTTTCTGTTAAGTGGTTTTACAAATGTAGACAATAAGCAATTTCATATCTCTGTTTATATTATTTTCCCATTTAATCTCTGTTAAAGGGTATAATAGTCATGAAATGCTACTATGTTGGATTATTAACTGCTACATCACTAGGGGAAAGATGGGAGGACGATAATATTAATTACTCTAAATAAATATTCAGGACTTGGCCAGTGCTCTCACTGCTTCCCCCTTTGCTAAAACCATAGGAGCTCTCTTTTAACCATCAAAACCAACATAAATAAACAGACCTGGGAGGTATTAGGGAGATAGGAATGTCCATGATGTATTCATATCTTAGTGCTAGGTGTTAGAAAAGCAATCATTTAAACCAACAAAAAAAAAGGAGTAGAAACTTTAATTTCCTCAAGACATCTTCCCTTAAATCACACTACTCAGACCCACCAAATTTAAGAACATCCTAACTCTTGCTAGAGAAGTAACCTGTAGTAAGGCATCAGATCAGTTTCCATTCCCCTAAATGCCCAAAATAGTAAAAAGTCCACCTTCCATCAACATGTAGTCCTGTGTACCATGCAGGAGCTAAGCAAATGTACATATTAGCACCATGAGTTAGACCAATTATCATAGTACATTCTTGTGTCTGTTTTATGCAGTGTTGTACCAGATGACATTATCAGACTGTTAAGTCACTCCCTCAGAGCTTTAGATCTTCTACAATGGTTCGTAACCTTTCTTGGGTCATGGTGCCATTTGCAAGCCTGATGAAAAACTCAGACCTTTTCCCACAGAAAGAGCACGCTCATATATGCTATACTTCAACGTCTCAATACCATTTCGGCATCTTCATGGACTTAGCCTGTGTAGCTGACTTCAGTGCATTACTTCCACCTGAGAAAATTGCGTGCCTTGGCTCCATTTCAGATATTCAATTAGGACCTAGTGAGATGGCAAATAAATGCTTCTGTTCATTTTTCCCTTTGTTGTTTTGTTTTGTTTTTTTTTTCAGTAACTAAACCATTTGAACAGAGAACATCAGGGTGGAGTCCATACCTGATAACATGCAGGAAGAAAGTTGTCATTCCCGGAACTTTTCCATGACCTCGGGAAACTAGTGCAGAACCAAGGAGTTGGCTCTTAGACAATCTTTATCTGAACGGAAGCTCAAGCTTGGAAATGCTTTTTTAGGAGATAAAATAATGCTGTAAAAATTCTTTACTATCCCAACCTAATAATCCCCAGATTGCATTTCCCAGGAACAAATGTCCATGAAACAGTTCTCCCTCTAAGCCTGGAACAATATAGAATCCCAAAATTTGCACTTGCTAAAGAATAATGGAGAAGCTCTGGAAAAGAATGTTCCATGCAGGACAGGAACTATGCAAAACTATTCTTACAGCATTCGATTATTTCTCTTCCTTTCTTCTGGAACAACTGTTCCCTTCCCAGGCAAGTACTGTGATCACCCCTTTACCTAGGGCCTGTCCCCACAACAGAGTTTGACGATGTCTCGCTTTCTCCTAGAAAGTATTCTGTGATAAACTGATGGGAGAGGGTCAAAGTTGCCATATAGAGATGATGCACCTAATTTACTATTAACACTAATATTGGGGATCTTTATTTGATGGAAGAGATATTTTGGGAAGATGGGTTTCTGGCATTTTAAAATCCATTTGGTAGCCCCACACATGAAGTGAGCTCTTATTCCTGCCAACTGTATATAAAGTACTACAATGCAGAGAGGGGAGGAATTACAACCGTTAATTGGATTTTTCCATTTCCATGCTAATGCCAAGAATAAATCTAGAAATCACGGAAGAAGTTTGAGGTGCTTCTTATCTTTTCCTATCATTTCAAGAAAATAGATAAATATGGCCTTCTCAAATATAAAAGAAGCCTCCAGTTCCTACTCATTACTAGTTATTTTTAAGATTCCCTTCATCCCAACAATAGGAAATTGTTGAATTTAAAAATCTTCCATTATTTTTTTTCCAGTAACACAACAAGTCAGTTTCTCCATTTCCCTCTGATGACTACCTCAGCCCTACTCTGTGACTTTTGAGCAAACAGCCCATAGCGCTTGCAATACACAATCATTCTTTTAGCTCCAATTATTCTCTGTATCCACTACAGGCCATTTTTTAAAAGGTGAGGTAACAAAACCTTGACTGCTTCCCTTTGGTTTAGAAAAGCATGTCCTGTGTCACGCAAACCCCAGAGGTCTCTAAAGCTGCTTGCCAGAAGTCACCATCATCATCACAATTGAACTCTCGATATCCATCTTCACTTCAAGTGGATAAGAACAATATCTACCCCTGCAGCTGCAGAATCAAAACACACCCCTAGACATTTTGTTATTGTTTAAAAATAGTAAAATAAAAAAAGATTGTGCACAATATAATTTTTCAAGTGAGAAGGGAAGTTTGGGAAATACCTAGAAATAATTTGTGCTGAAGGTCACATGGAGTCCTTAAGTTACTCAATATTTTTACATGTTTTAATAAGCATCAAAAATGATAATTGGTCCATAGAATTTTCATCTCCAGGCACACAATTACCATTGTCCCTTCTCTTTTCTAACCACTTTTCCATTCTCTTATAACTGCTCTTATTGCTACCTATTCTTTAAGCTTAATGTCTATTCTAGCAATGAAACCCAAGAGTTCTTTGAATTATTTCATTTGACCAAAAGAATATTTCCTAAGTGCCTCCGATCTTATATTTCCCCTGAAATACAAACTTTGAAGAAAACTAAATGAAAAGAGAATTAAAAACACTTTAAAATAGGAATTTTTGTTTAAGGTATTCTATGTACTTGTAGAGGATAATAAGTGTGATATTGGTTTTGTTAGTTTAAGACACATTGATAAATAATTCTATTTTTATTTGACAAAGTTAAAATCAGTTTTATTATTTCAACAGCTTCAAAATTAGCTTTTTCCTTTTTTATTATTTCAAAATATTAAGGAAATAAAAATGTTTTTGGTTACATAGATCACTTTTGTTATGCTTGAGTCAGGGTTATAAGTGAGCCCATCACCCGGATAGTGTTCATTGTGTCCATTAGGTAGGTTTTTGCCCATCCCCTCTTTACCCCTCCCCCCTGCTTGATTTTCACTGAGGTTTACTTCCTTCTGTTCACATGTGTACTCATCAGTTAGTCCTAATTTAATAGCCAGTACATGTGGTGTTTGTTTTTCCATTCTTTAGATACCTCACTTAGGATAATGGTCTCCAATCCCATCCAAATTGTTGCAAGAGGGCTTAATTCATCCTTCCTCATGGCTGACTAGTATTCCATAATATACATATACAAAATTTTGTTAATCTGCTCATGAATTGATGGGCACTTGGGTTGATTCCATATCTTTGCAGTTGTGAATTGTGCAGGAACAAATGTCTGAGTACTGGTGTCTTTTTGATAAAATGAGTTCCTTTTGGTAAACACCCAGTAGTGGGATTGTTGGATCAAACGGTAGTTTTGGTTCCTTGAGGAATCTCCATACTGTTTTCCATAGAGGTTGTACTATGTTGCAGTCCCACCAACAGTGTATAAGCATTCCTTTCTCACCACATCCATGCCAGCATCTATTGTTTTTGGACTTTATAGTAAAAACCATTCTAACTGGGGTAAGGTGATATCTCACTGGGTTTTAATTTGTATTTACCTGATGGTTAATGATCTTGAGCATTTTTTCATGTTTATTGGCCATTCGTCTATCTTTTTTTTTTTTTTTTGGTTATTGAATGGTCTTTTATTTCTCATCACACAGTTCTATTTCTCAGTCTTTTTTTTATTATTTTAGCATATTATGGGGGTACAAAAGTTTAGGTTACATATATTGCCTTTGCCCTTCCCAAGTCAGAGCTTCAATTGTGTCCATCCCCCAGATGGCTCACTGCACCCATTAGCTGTAAGTATACCCATCCTCTTCTCCCCCCTCCCACCTGCCCAACACCCAGTGAATGTTACTACCATATGTGCACATAAGTGTTGATCAATTAATACCAATTTGGTGGTGAAAACATATGGTGCTTGTTTTTCCATTCCTGTGATACTTCACTTAGTAGAATGGGCTTCAGCTCTATCCAGGATAACACAAGAGGTGCTAGATCACCATTGTTTTTTGTGGCTGAGTAGTACTCCATGGTATACATATACCACATTTTATTAATCCACTCATGAATTGATGGGCACTTGGGTTGTTTTCACATCTTTGCAATTGTGAATTGTCCTGCTATAAACATTCGAATGCAGATGTCTTTAGTATAGAATGTCTTTTTTTCCTTTGTGTAGATGTCCAGTAATGGGATTGCTGGATCAACTGGTAGTTCTACTTTTAGCTCTTTGAGGTATCTCTATATTACTTTGCCTAGGCCAATATCTAGAAGAGTTTTTCCAACATTTTCTTCTAGATTTCTTATGGTTTCATGTCTTACATTTAAGTCTTTCATCCATCTTGAATTAATTTTTGTGAGTGGTGATATGGATCCTCTTTCATTCTTCTGCATGTGGCTATGCAATTCTTCCAGCACCATTTATTGAATATGGCTTATTTTCCCTAGTGTATACTGCTGTCTGCTTTGTCAAAGATAGGTTGGATGTATATGGATGATTTTATAATTAGGTTCTCTGTTCAATTCCATTGGACTATGTCTCTATTTTTGTGTCAATACCATGCTGTTTTGGTTACTATAGCCTTTTAGTATAGTTTGAAATCTGGTAATGCAACGCCTCCTGATTTGTTCTTTTTGCTTAAGATTGCTTTGGCTATTCTGGCTCTTTTCTGGTTCCAAACAAAGTGTGGAATTATTTTTTCTAGATCTGTGAAATATGACATTGGTATTTTAAACTGTTAAGAACAGATACTATACTTGATCTTAGCCAAAAGGCCGAGAAATTATGACAATGGTATTTTGACAGGGATTGCATTGAATCTGTAAATAACTTTGGGTGGTATGGACATTTTAACAATGTTGATTCTACCAATCCATGAGCATGATATGTTTTTCCATTTGTTTGTGTTATCTGTAATTTTTTTTCCCCTCAGTGTTTCATAGTTCTCTTTGTAGAAATCTTTTACCTCCTTGGTTAAGTATATTCCTAAGTATTTTATTTTCTTTGGGCTACTGTGAATGGTATTGATGCTTTTATTTGACTCTCAGCTTGAACGTCATTGGTGGAATGCCACTGATTTCTGTACATTGATTTTGTAACCTGAGAATTTCCTGAATTTATTTATCTTCTTCCAAGAGTCTTTTGGTAGAATCTTTGGTGTTTTCTAGATCATATCATCAGCAAAAAGCAATAGTTTGACCTCGTCTTTCCTGATTTGGATGCCTTTTATATCTTTCTCTTGCCTGATTGCTCTGTCTAGGACTTCCAGCATTATGTTGAATAGAAGTGGTAACAGTGGGCACCCTTGATTTGTTCTAGTGCTTAGTGAAAACGCTTTTAACTTTTCCCCATTCAATATGAATCTGACTGTGGATTTGTCATATATAGCTTTTCTACTTTTTGGATATGTTTCTTTTATACCAAGTTTTTGAGGGTTTTTTATCATGAAAGGGTGCTTAATTTTGTCAAATGCTTTTTCTACATCTATTGAGATGATCATATGGTCTTTGTTTTTGCCTCTGTTTATGTGGTGGATCACATCTATTGATTTACATATATCGAGCCATCCTTGCATCCCTGGGATGAAGCCCACTTGGTCATGGTAGATTCTTTTTTTGATGTGCTGCTGAATTCAGTTTGCTAGTATTTTATTGAGGATTTTTGCATCTATATTCATAAGGGATATTGGTCTATAGTTTTTTTTGTGTGTGTGTGTGTCCTTTCCTGGCTTTGGCGTCAAGGTGATACTGGCTTCATAGAATGAGTTGGGGAGGATTCCTTACTTCTCAATGTTATGGACTAATTTCCGCAGTATAGGTACCAGCTCTTCTTTGTATGTTTGGTAAAATTCAGCTCTGAATCCACCTGGTCTGGGGATTTCTCTATTGGAAGATTTTTTATTACTGCTTCAATCTCGTTGCTCATGATTGATCTGCTCAGGAGTTCTATTTCTTCCTGACTGAGTCTTGGGAGGTTGTGTGTTTTCAGAAGTTTGTCCATTTTCTCTGTTTTCAAGTTTACGTACATAGAGATTTTCACAGTATTTACAGATGATATTTTTATCAGTTGCAATATCTCCTTTTTCAATTCTGACTGTGCTTATCTGGGCCCTTTCTCTTCTATTCCCTGTTATTCTAGCAAGAGATCTATCAATTTTGTTTATTTTTTTAAGGAACCAACTTTTTGTTTCATTTATCCTTTGTATTTTTTTTCCATTTTGTTTAATTCTGCTCTCTGACCTTCATTATTTCTTTCTCTCTCTCTTTCTTTCTTTTTTTTGGCTGGCCTTGGTTTGGTTTGCTCTTCCTTTTCTAGTTCCTTGAGATATGTAATTAGATTGTTAATTTTTGATATTTCCATCTTTTTGATGTAGGCATTTAAGGCTGTAAATTGTCCCCTTATGACTGCTTTTGCTGAACTCAATCCCATAGATTTTGATAGCTCTCGTTCCCTTTGTCATTCAGTTCAAGGAATCTTTTGAGTTCCATCTTAATTTAATTATTTACCCAATAATTGTTCAGCAACAGGTTGTTTAATTTCCATGACTTTGTGTAGAATTGAGTGTTTCTCTTGGAGTTGATTTCTAGTTTTATTGCACTGTGGTCTGAGAAGGTACATGGTATGAGTTCTATTTTTTTGAATTTTATGGGACAAGTTTTGTGGCGTATGATATGATCAATTTTGGATAATGTTTCATGGGCTGATGAAAAGAATGTATATTCAATAGTTTTGGGGAAAAATATCCTGTAAATGTCTGTTAGATCTTTTTGTTCTAGAGTCCATTTAAGTCCAGAGTTTCTTTCTTTATTTTCTGCTTAGATGATTTATCTTGTTCTGTCAGTGGGACGTTGAAGTCCCTGGCAATTATGGTGTTGCTATTTATCACTTTGTTTAGCTCTAGTAGGGTTTGCTTTATGAATTTGGGTGCTCCTATGTTAGGTGCATAGATGTTTAGGATTGTTATGTCTTCTTGTTGAATTGTTCCCTTTACCATTATATAATGACCATCTTTGTCTTTCTTTACTTGTGTTGATTTGAAGTCTATGTTATCTGATGTGAGAATGACTACACCTGCTTTCTTTTGATTTTCATTTGCATCAAATTTCTTTTCCATCTCTTCACCATGAGTCTGTATGAGTCCTTGTGGGTTAGATGTGTTTTCCGGAGACAGCAGATACTTGGGTTTTATTTTTTTCATCCATTCAGCCAGCCTATGTCTCTTGAATAGGGCATTCAGACCATTTATATTGACTGATAGAATTGATGTGTAGGATGCTGTTCTGTTTGTCCTGTTGAGTAGTACCTTATTGCTTCATTTTACCTCTCGTGCTATTGTTTGATATGAGTTCTGAGCTTTAGTTTTTGGGTGATTTTACCCTGGGGAGTGTCTATTGTGCCAATCCACGTATAATGCAGTTTTGGGTATTTTCTGCAGGGAAGGTCTGGCCTTGACAAATTCCCTAAGTCTTTGCTTGTCTGGAGAAGTCTTTATTTACCCATCATATATGAAATTTAGTTTTGAAGGATACAAAATTCTACGCTGTCAGTGGTTCTGTTTAACAAGACTGAAGATGGGGTTCCAATCCTTTCTGGTTTGTAAAGGCTGAGTTGAGAAGTCTGTAGTTTGGCTGATGGGTTTTCCTGGATGTTTTCACCTCATGGTTTGCAGGAGTTCCTCTTTCATGTTGACTTTGGCTAACCTGATGACTATGTGTCTTGGTGATTGCTTCTTTGCAATGAATTTCTGAGGTGTTCATTGAGCTTCTTGTACTTGGATGTCTAAATCTCTAGCAAGACTGGGGAAGTTTTCCTCAATAATTCCCTCAAGTAGGTTTTCCAGCCCTTATGCTTTTTCTTCTTTACCCTCAGAGGTGACTATGATTCTTATATTTGGCCATTTTACATAATCCCATATTTCTTATAGGCTTTGTTCATTCATCTTAAGTCTCTATTCACTATTTTTGACTGACTGAGTTAATTTGAAAGAGTTATCTTCAAGCTCTGAGATTCTCTCTTCTGCCTGGTCTAGTCTATTCTTAAAACTTTTACTGTGTTTTATATTTCCTTAAATGAATTTTTCATTTCCAGAAGTTCTATTTTTGTTTTTTTTAATATGTTGATCACTTTAGTTAATTTTTAATTCATTTCCTGAATTGTTTTTCTGGTTTCTTTGAGTTGGTTTTCCACTTTATATTGGATTTCACTGAGTTTCCTTATAATCTATATTTGGATTTCTTTATCTGCCATTTTATTATTTTCATTTTCATTAGTGCCCATTGCTAGGGAGCTGGTGTTCCCCTTTGGGGATGTCCTTTTGCTCTGATTTTTTGTAATTCTGGAGCTCTTTTGCTGATTTCTCCTCATCAGGGCCAGCTGTCATTTCTTATTTTTTGATTTTCTTTTGTTTGGATGGTATTTCCCCTCTCACACACACTTGTATAGGAGTGTCTGTAGCATATGTTGATTAGAAACTTTGGCTTTACCTGTGGGTGCTTTGATGGTGATCTAGGGTGTGGATGGATGCCTTGGTTATGGCTATCTTTAGTGTGGTGATTTTCTCAGTTGCTAGTTGTTTGCAGGCTGTAGCAGTGGTGAGCTATGTGTATGGGCACATTCTCTGTCTCTCCTTGATGAAGGAGGATGAAAGTCTTTGAATTCCTTTCTCTTTCCTCAGCCCTGTGATCTTCTTAACAGTGTGAATTGTATTGGCATGCTCTATGGAATTGGTGGGTGGATGGCTCACACCTGTAATCCTAGCACTTTGTTAAGCCAATGCTGGAGGACCACTTGAGACCAGGATTTCAAGACCAGCCTGGGCAACATAGTGAAACCTTGTCACTACAAAAAAAAAAAAAAAAGAAAAGAAAAGAAATAGGCAGATGTGGTAGCAGGCCCCGATAGTCCTAGCTACTTGGAAGGCTGAGGCAGGAGGATTGCCTAAGCCCAGGAGTTCAAGGCTGCAGTGAGCTATGATCATGCACACCAGCCTGAGAGACAGAGCAAGACCATCTCTCAAAAATTTTTTTAAATAAAATAAAAGTACTGCATTGACTTTCAGTCCAAGATTTGTTCCTGGATGTTTGACAACCTGGTTATTGAGAATTAGATCAATTTCATGATTTTTCACCATATTTATGACCTAATTGTTTTTAGGATTCTCCAGATTTAGTATAGGACCTACAAATGAAATGAATTTATTTTTCATGTCCAGTTTATATTTTTCCCATTAGATCAGGTCATAATAATTTGTGATAGTATGCCTAATAACACATTATCAGAGACATATATTTCTTCTGAGTGAATTTTTATCACTACATCACGTGACTTCTGCTAAAAATTTATTGAGTGTTCCTTAAATGCTGTGGAGATAGGACATTTGGGAACAATCCCAAAGACTAAAATCACCTATTCATGTTTTCAGCATCAAATAAGGAATTCCTGATGAAAAATTGTCATTTTTCAGAGTAATTTCTCTCACTTCATTCATTCAAACCTCGCTTACAGATTTTCCTTAGAGAGTGGCAATTCCTGTATTACTAGGACTATTGCAAGTTTGCTAAGTATAGATGCTGGAGATTTGGTAAATAAATCCACCAACCTACCTTTAAAAAAAATGCCTGAATCCTCAACTGAAAAGGAAATATCTATGTTGACCCAATGTGATAAAGATTTCTCCATTTCTGCCAATATCTGATGTAATTTCCTTCAACACTATAAAGAACTGGTTGAACAATTTGCTTCTTTTTTTCTCCTCCACTCCCCCACCTACAAGCTTGAATTCTTGCCACAGGGGAGGGGTTTTCTCAGAATCAGAATGTGGGCTTGGTTTCATTCCTTGTTGTTTACCCATTGTATCCCAAAAGAGTTCCCAGAAAAATAAGTGGCTAAGACTAAGTGAATTCAGAAAAAGAGCTCTGAAAAACTGGCAATGAGTATAGGTGGCATTTGTGCCCTGCTTCTGAACGAAACTGAGAAATCAACAATTGCCTAGGGCTGAACCACCAGGGTGGTTCCGGGATCATTGGAACTCTCATAGCCCATAAATTAAGTCCAATACAATTGGGCTATTCCCACAGAAAGTGGAAGATTAGTGAAGTAAGATTTACAGCTTAGTGACAAAAGATTTGGATCAGTGTAAGAAAGTAGTGGAGGAGGGATAGAGCTACTATATCATATCATCGTCCTCCAGGCACCAGATTAAAGAACCCTGGAGAAGCTGAAGCATAGACTAGTAACAGCATCACTAAGGGCATTTCTTCACTTGTAGTGTTGAGGCACATAGATTACTTGCAAAAAGCTAATCTAGTACTACAATTTAACCTGTCTTTGGAGAGAGAAAAACAATTGAGATTTTCTTTTTTTTACTTTTTTAACTTGAGAAGAAAACTTTCAATCAAATATCATTCTGATGTGGATTAAACTAACTGTAATCTGAACAACTGTAACAACTGAATTTACTGCAAAGAATAAACCAAAGTGAGAACCAAAAAAAAAAAAAAAAAAAATGGATGGCTAAATTTAGGAATGTTGAAGTAACTGTCTGTTAATAAAGAAATTAAACAAAAGTCTTCACAGCTTGGTTTAAGTATCTCTAGGAAATATAAAAAACAACTAATTTTATGATATAATTTGGAGGACTGTTATAGAAACTTCAAAGGTGGCTTTCTATAAAGCAGGCAACCAAAAATGTGACCAAGGAAAATGATTCTGAGTACATGGGACTTACAACTTGTTTTTAAATTGTGTGGGAATAAAGAAAGAATGATATTTACTAACTAGCATAGGCACAAGGATAAGTGGTCCTCTTTGTGAAGTCCATACACACAAGAAATAGGCAATAAAATTGCAAGTGCATTATTAGTACAACCAATGGATCATTTGTCCTCTAACTATCCAGCCTGTTGTTCTGACAGTTTTTTGTCATTTGGTCTCTGTGTCTTGGTGCTGACCACAAAACCATACAACTTCCTTTGCCCTGGTTCCTGGCTTATTATGTCCACTGCAAACCTTGATTTTCCTTTTTAGCAAATGTTTAATTATTCTAATTTTTTTCTGTAATATCTTTTTAAAAATATTTTTAGGTAGTAGTTATCATATTGTATTATAATAATTTCCTTTTGAAATATTGTTATAAAACATATATATGAAAGATGATATAGATTTATAGTTAAAGTTTGAAGAATAAATAATTTTTAAAAATGTACTCACCATACAGGTTAGAAACCCCTTGAACACATTCCCCTTTCACTCCAACCCACCCTAGAGATAACCATGATTCTGAATTTTTGAATTAATCATTCCCTTGCCTTTACTTTATAGTTTTCCCATTTCTTTATATATTCCTAAATTGTCTATTGGTTATACTTTATACTTTATATATTGTTCAGTGACTGCTTCTCTCACTCATGGTATATGAGGGATGTCTGGAAAGTATCCATCCATTGTTAATGTATTAAATATCTCTCTCTATTTGGCTTTCCAGAAAGCCCTCATAGTTTTGTGATTTCTCCATAGTGATACATGTAACTGAAGTTAATTCAATTTCACTGCTGTGTATCTTCTATTATATGAAGATAGCATAAGTTATTCATGTGAACATTTTTGTTATGCTTCTTGGTGTACATGTTTAAGAGTCTTGAGGAATATACCTAGAAATTGAATTGCTCGGTCAGAAAAATGAAATTTGCTAGACAATGCCAAACTTTTCTAAAATAGTTTTGAGTGTACACTCTCACCAGCAATGGGTGAACATCTCTATTGTTTTACATCTGTGTAAACACCTGATATAACCCAGCTTTTTAATTTTACCAACTTGGTATATATGAAATGGTTTTAATTTGCACTTCTATGACTAATGAGGTTGGACATCTTTTCATATTTACATAGGCAAGAATAGAGAGACCAGGAATAAGACCCACACATATGAAAACCTGATTTATGACAGCATAGGCATTGAAAATCAGTGAGGGGAAAAAAAAAAAGACTATAACAGTTGATTTTCTCTGTAGAAAAAAATAAGTAGATAAAAATAAATCATTGACTCTTAGGTTTTTCATATCCTTATTTATTTGTTGATGACTTGATAGATCCTGTGCAGCAAGAGCCTGTTACTACTGTGTTTCCATCTATATCTCCTTAAAGCTCTGGTAATTTTTACCTTATGATTTATGTGAGGCTATGTTAACTGGCACATACATGTTCTTTATTGTAGATCACCATGTTTATTACTAGAAAATTCCCTCCATTGTATTATTTAATTCATTTGCTCTGAATTCAGATATGACTGACAATAAGAGGACAATCCATGCTTTCTTTTTGTTTGCATTTGCCTGGGTTGCTTTTGCTCTTCCTTTTATTATCAGTATTTCTCAATGACTTTGTCAATCTATTTGTAGGGCAATGGACTTGCTTAATATATATAACAGATCTTTGAAAAGAAATAGACCAGAAGTATGCTTTAGCTATTAAAAGGACAGTCAGAATTGCTGAGAAAATTTCCATTTCAAATTTCTTCCTTATAAGACATAAATTAAAATGGCCCAGAGCCACCAAAAACATATTTTCTATACCCAAGAGAAACAGAGAAGCAAAAGGTTACATGATTTTCCCACAAAGAAATATGGAAAAAACTCTTTTCAGGATTGTGCATTTGTTTCTTTTTTTAAAAAAGGTAATTATTCTATTTCCTTTTAATTACTGCAAAGCAGAAAATAAATTATCAGACTGATGTGGACTAGTGGAAATATACCAACACTATGAATTGACTTAGGCTTCTATGGTCTCTCCTTGCTTAAAAATACTATTTTTGAAGATAAAAAACCAAATTCTTATGAAATCTGTTGAAATTATGTTATTTAATTACTGTTTTTTACCTGTTACTGTCCCTTGACCAATATTTTTCTCTTTAAAAAGTCATCATTGCCATCACCATAATCACATTTTAATGAGGTCCCATTCATTTATTCATCTGAAAATATTTACTGAGCTGTGCACTATCACATGCTCTATATAAAATCTCATTTAATCCTCACAAATTTGTGAGAGAGGTGTTATCAAGCCATTCTTACAAGTTAGGAAACTGAGGCTCAGAAATTTGAAGAATGTTATCGATCCTAAGTTTGCAAATAAGAAAGCCATGAGTTCAACCCAAGTCTGTCCAACTCCAAATTCTTTCCTCTTTCAATACATCTTGTGTCTTCACTGTACACACAGAGAGATTATATAGAAATATTAGTAGAAGATATCAACACTCTGGACTGCAATTTGAGATTTTATAGTCTTCTGTTCCTGGCTACTCCATATTTTGGGGGTGGGGGAAAGACCTGTATGAATAAAATAATAATAAATGGGACTTAGAAAAGACCAGGGAATGGCCCTCTATCCATTTTCCTAACTACTCTAATTTCTCTCTTTGTGTCTAAATAGACCATTGGATACGTATAATATTTGGCTCAAATTGCCTTTTCTCCTAACAGAAGAGCTTTCCTATAAGGGTGTTTTAGTCGTATACTTTTTGCCTTTCTCAAACACCTTATAACCTTATAACCATAGCCAAATAAAACATATTTCTGAATCTGTGGAAAGCCACCGAACAACCACCCACATTAGAGTGCACGTATAGGGGGTATAGCAGAGTGGGACCAAGACTCAGGAATAATGTGATGACATAGTAAAAAATAAAATAAAATAGAATATCATTCACAAAGACTGATGAAAAACAAGAAAACAAAAACAATGAAGACAGCCAATTTTCCCAGCAGAATACTCAGCACCCAAAGCTGACTCAGGGCTTAGGAAACACACAAGCATACCCACATTCACACACACACACACAGTCTCCCTTGCAGACCATTTTGATGACAAATACAGCAACCTGATTATCCCTTGGAAAAAGCCACCCTTCCTTCATTTGCAAAGAATGTAATGTGGATAGGCCTGACCCAATCCTAGCTCCAGGATTAGATATTTGACTCAGGTGTATTCCAGTAAGAGTATTCAATTCCTGTTCTCATATTGATTGGGTTAAGTTAGACATGAAATAAATTTAGATCAATGAAGTCATAGCCACTTTCATCAGAAAAACTAGAGAATAGTTCTTTTGGGGTCAGTGCTACAGAGAGAATGTGGTCTACACCTGGGCTACTGGCACCCATCCTGTCTCCTTAATGGAAGCCAGTGAGTGATCATGAAGCAGGATAAGGTTCTGAAGAGCCAAATAAGGGACATGCACTTTCAGTGACATCATTTAAACCCCTGGATCCAATGGTACTTGAAATTTACTTTGGACTTCTCACTTAGAAAAGCCAATTGTTTTAGTGTGAGTTCACCCAGAAATAGGCCCTGAGATTATAGCACAAGTAGTTTATTTAGGAATTGATGCCAGAAATTACTAGTAGGGGAATAGGAAATGAAGTAGGGAAAACAAAAAAAGCCAATAGAGGGTGCATTATCAAGCAAGGTGTCATTTTGGGGAAATGGAGCTTAATCTCACTGAGGAACTCTGGAACCCAGTGTTGAGCATATGCTTCAGTTACCCTGCCTGGGAGACGAGGGAGCTGGGGTATTTATCCACCAACTCCTGTCACTGGTCGATGGATACTCCTAATTGTCAACTCTAGAGCACTTCCAATCTCCCCAACACAAGGCCAGGAAGAGTCCACAGGCAGAGTACTGGAAATGAGCAGTCAGGCCAGTAAGAATGGAAATGTTAAGAGCAGAGATGTTAGCAGGGACTGAACAATCAATTCCCTTTTTTATTAAGTCGGTTTGAATTGGGTTTCTGTCAGTGAAACTAAAGAGCTCTGATTTAAAACCATACAACCTCTACATATAAATTTCCTAATGTGAGGAATTGTACCTCTGGTTCTTTTCCTAAGTCAAGCCCTTATATATAAAATACACAGGATAAGCTCCATAGCTGATCTTTAGGAGCATATTTTAACCATTGATTCCAGCAGTTGTTTTGTTTTTTAAGAAGCAAGAAAACCTCACATAAATAGAGTTACAGTTTACCAGAAATATAGACGACTTTTTCCCCTGGGTCCTTGAAATTTATGAGAAAGAGCAAAATGTTGACTCAAAAAGCTGATACTGAGAATCTGTTCATAAAAACATCTGTGCAAATTTGTCATGAGGTCCTTACACAATCTATTCAACCCCTGCTACCGCATTTATAATTAAAGCACATTGATTTCAACTCAACAACCATTTAGGGAATGCTCCTCTGTGGAAGGTCAAATTATATCCATTGCTTAAAAATTAAGAAAAATACATATCAGAGGGTATCTTTTAATGCAAGATAATAGAGGGTACATTTAGGACAATACCAATGGACACAATCTGTAAAATTTAAACATAAGACTATATTATATCCTGCATTTGTTGTTATGCAGACATGGACTCCATCAGCATTCTTCTCCAGAAGTAGTAAAAGAGGTCTGTTCACTTTAAACGTAATTGACCAGCCTTGCCTAGTGGGTTCCTTTTATAGTTGGATGTCAGCAGTTAATTGAGTAACATAATCCTATTTTTAAACATTAGGGTAATACTACAGGAGCTATAGCAGTGGAGATTTCAGGAAAATATTCAATATAGACGTTGCTTCTTCTGTACGCTGGGTACATGTGTCCTATCCCCATATCTGCAAGGGGCTCTAGCCTCGAGGAAGCCATGTGTTGCTCAGCGTCACCAGGGACTGATTTCTCCAGGAAAGCAGTTGAAGACCCTACAGTTGGAACTCCCCTCCCCATGAGAAATGAGATTAAGCACAGAAGGCTGATAGATGAATCAGTGTAATTAGAGAGCAGCCCAGGTGTCGGTGTTGGCCACCTGAGCCCTAGCCAATAGCAGAGAGGCTGTCAACACTGCCTCCTCTAATGAATGTTCCTAGAACTTGCTTTCATGACTGATCACTCAGCTTTTTGTAAAATCGACCCTGGTTAGAAAGGCAGCCTTCAGCAGACCATTAATTTATTTGTGGTTTCTATGATTTGAAATCAAGAGTACTGAGGTTTGGTGTATAAATACAGGGCTCCCAATGTATTATCCATCTGGATTTTCCAGCACTGTAAAAAAAAAAAAAAAAGTCAGTTGTTAGAATTGCTTTACCTGCAGGTGTAATATGATATACGCAGGTTAGATTACAGACAGCCCCAAAAGGCTTACTAACCAATATGTTACTGTTCTGACTGCAGGACTCAGCCCAGTCATCTAACACTAGTTCCTTGAGAAAACATGACAAGAGGACCAGACTTTGGATACTATGGGTCCAATGCCCAACATACTAGGAGCTCTGCGATATGTCTTCTACAACTTGACTTGGTGCAGAGCCCTAAAGAGGTTGGGAACTCTGGGGAAAGCAAGAAGAGGGGTCAAATTCTTGAACAGAGCACAAGAGTTAAATAAAGGGCTGGTACTTAGGGAATAAAAGCTAAAGAGACTTGGGAGCCCAGACTTGTATGAAAACTTAATGTAACTTTTTTATTGCTCAAGCCTACCCCATAATTTCCCCCTTTCTTTTATTCTACAGCTTTAACTTCTTGAGACTTGGCAGAAAGCCTTATTGTTACTCAAAACATAGATACTTTAAGACAAGTAGGAAGAGAGGAATTACTTCAGGCAAGAGCTAAGTGGAAATTTTTGTGTTACCCATATTAAAAAAGAATAGGGGCAGAAAAAAATTGCTACAACCACACTTTGGAAAACCGTCAGTATCTATCAAAGCTAAATATACACATTCCTCATGACCTAGCAATTCTACTTCTGGGTTTACACCCAAGAGAAATACATAAGTATATTCACCAAAAGAATGTACTGGAATGGTCATGGAAGCACTATTCATAAAAATTAAAGATTATAAACTGCCCAAATGTCCATAAAGAGTAGAATGGATATAAAAATAGTGATATTCATCTGATGGGATACCCTATAACAATAAGAATAAACAACATGCAATCTTACAAATATAATGGATGGGCCAGTCGTGGTGGCTCACGCCTGTAATCCTAGCACTCTGGGAGGCCGAGGCAGGAAGGATTGCTTGAGCTCAGGAGTTCGAGACCAGCCTAGGCAAGAGCAAGACCCCGTCTCTACTAAAAAAAATATAAAGAAACTAACCAGAAAACTAAAAATATATAGAAAAATTAGCCGGGCATGGTGGCGCATGCCTGTAGTCCCAGCTACCCAGGAGGCTGAGGCAGGAGGATCACTGGAGTCCAGGAGTGTGAGGTTGCTGTGAGCTAGGCTGATACCACGGCACTCTAGCCCGGGCAAGAGAGTGAGACTCTGTCTCAAAAAAAAAAAAAAAAAAAAATATAATGGATGAATCTTACAGATATAATGTTGAGTGCAAGTTGTCAAGCACAGGCCAGGCGCGGTGGCTCACGCCTGTAATCCTAGCACTCTGGGAGGCCGAGGTGGGCGGATCGTTTGAGCTCAGGAGTTCGAGACCAGCCTGAGCAAGAGCGAGACCCCATCTCTACTAAAAATAGAAAGAAATTATATGGACAGCTAAAAAATATATATATAGAAAAAATTAGCCGGGCAAGGTGGTGCATGCCTGTAGTCCCAGCTACTCGGGAGGCTGAGACAGGAGGATCCCTTGAGCCCAGGAGTTTGAGGTTGCTGTGAGCTAGGCTGACTGACGCCACGGCACTCACTCTAGCCTGGGCAACAGAGTGAGACTCTGTCTCAAAAAAAAAAAAAAAAAAGTTGTCAAGCACAAAAGATTACATACTATTTACATAAAATATAAAAACAGGTAAAATTAATGTTTTCTGTTATGAATATTAATAGTAGCAGGGATAGTGGTTTCCTTTGGGAGTTGTAATGACTGGCAGGAAGTCCAGGAGGGTGTCCTGTCTGATAATTTTGTTTCTTGGTCTGAGTACTGGTTATGTGCATTGTAAATATTACTACTAAATGAGATATTCACTTTTCTGTATGTATATCTTGTTTTGCTTTGTTTTTACAGCAAATAAACAAAAAGTATTGCTTTGCACAGCTGGTTAGTATAACTCACCTTCAGGTAAACAAACCTCCTCTTACCTCTAAGTGACTAGATCTTATTGTCATCTAAGTCTCCCTGATTTTCAACCTGATGGTTCAGAAAACTACTGAATCAGTTGCCTTGTCCCTTGCCTCCTGAATAATTGCCACAACTGTTTTCCCTGTGGCTTCATCTTCACCATCACCTCCCTACCACCCCCATATTGAAATCTTGCCCAAGAGGTAATAGGGACACCTGTCAGCTCAGGTGCAGATGAAGTTGCCAGAGCACATGTGTCCTTCATCCTCCGCCTGCCACTCTGAATCTACACATTTAGTGCTGACACCTGCACGCACAGCCTCTCAGCAACTGCATGAATCAGCCCGGTCGGGGTCTGGTGTGCACCTCAGTGACTGGCCCATCTCCGCCTGCCTGAGGCTGTGCTAGCCCTCTGTAGAAGAGATCAGAACCTCATCACCCCTCCCTGTCCTTGCAGCAAACACAATAAAGCAAAATAATTACGAATTCTGCGTCCAATCACATGGCCCACAACTCAGCATTTAGCATTTAGAAATGTGCTGATCTATCATCTGGTACTAATCTGGTTCTTTTCTGTATAAAGAAAAATATCACAATAAATTCAATGAGCTCTCATGAGAACTGTCCAAATCAAAAAGCTTTTTGTTTCTATAGAGTCCACAATACCCTGTTTGATGAACTAGCTGTGCTAAGCAGTGGCTGAACAACTGATTTTCCACTCATGGAAGCCTGGGTTTGGCTTATGATGAACATGAAATAGAATAGAACTAAATTCCTAGAGAGTTCTCAGTCCCTCCAATTCAAGAGGTCTTGTTTTCTAGAGGAAAAATAAAGGACAAGCAACACATACTCTCTTGCTACTGTGTATGTAAAGACCAGGCATCTGTCCCTGCTGGAATAGAGGCTATTCAGCATTTTAAAATAATTAAAAATGAACAAGCTTAGTAATTTAGGTCTCCATGTCTGTAAATTCCCTTTGTCTTTCCTCTAGCAGTTATGTAGGAGTCAGATCTTGCCTGGAAAATGGTTTAGTAAATGAATAATGGAAAGGAGTAAATGACCCAGAATTAGAATGTCAGAGAATACTTATGTTCCTTAAATTTAGACTTCATTTTTTAAATATCTTTACTTAAAGGCTAAATTACGCTAGGAATTTTACTTCAACACACACAGTTAACATATTCCTACATGTACATATTCCTACATGTACACGGAGAGAGCACAACTATAAAAATGGGAGTTTTATTTAGACCTCAGCTCCTGCTCACATAGAAGTTGGCAACAGTGAACCAGCTAAAGACAGCCAGGTCCATGTTCAGACGTGTCAACTTGAATGTTCTTTATTGCACCATTGTGTTCCTTTAGACTGAGGACTTTTTGGTCTGCCCTAATTATGATTTACACAACTCTAGTTGATGTTAAGCCAGAGAAGCTAATGCTTTAGCTTTCTATCAAACACAAGATCCTGCAGAAATACATGTTTTCCTTTAGGGATTGGTCACAGTGCAGCCGGAAAGATCCCCAGGAGAGGAGTGTGCTGCTGTCACATTTTGCTCCCTGTGCATTTTTTTCCTGCATTTTAGCTGGTAGCACCTACTTGGTTCCCAACCTCTTTGCCCCTCACAGATACGCTTCGCATTTGACTGATTCCAGTAGACTTCACCTGACCTTGGTCTCGAGGAACAGTTCTGATTTTAGAGAGGCAAGATTTCAGCACCTCTAGTGCAAGCCTATAAAGTCCTACATGATTTTTCCCCCATTCTGCACCTGCCCTTACCTCTCTGAGCTCATCTCCTGCTACTTTCATACTCAATCCATCACTTCCCTCAAGCCACACAAGCCTCCCTGCTTTCTGAAAAATTTCCACTCCAGCCTCAAAGCCTCAGGGCCTTTGCACCTGCTGCTCTCTCTGCTTTCTTCCCCTGGGCCAGGCCTCCTCCAGATATTTGTGTGGATCACTCCACTATCTTCCTTTTTGTCTTTATTCAAATGTCACCTTAGTGATGACTTCTAATACTTACTATCACCCTTTCTTTTTTTGTTAAAGTATAATATTTAACATCATCTATCAAAACTATATACTTTATTTACCTTTTTTCTTTATTTCCTGTTTCCTCTTGCTATTAGCCACATGAGAACAGGAATCTTTTTCCCTTTTTGCTTTCCTGGCATCTAGTAGTATACCTAGCCAGAGAAGGCACCCAATAATCAATTTTTAATTGAATGGATGAATTAATGATTTAGTCAGGCAGGCCTAATAAATGTGCTTCTATCTTGGCCCCTAGGTCTGAAACTTGCTTTGTCAACTTTCCTTCAATATTGGCACCTCAAGGACTAGCCCTAGTCCGGTTTACACAGGATTTAGATCATAACGCTGAACCCCCACCTAGGTTTGTCTCCCATTGTCTCCTAACAGACTTTTTCATAGTGCCAACTGCCTGAGCACTTGTATTCCTGGATATCCCCATCATTATAGTGTAATTGTCTGTAGGATCATTCATTACTTGGTCTTCATTTAGTCAACAAATAATTGTTAGTGACTTCCATATCCTGGGAATTGTTCAATATCCCAGGGATAAAAAGATGAAGAGGACACAGCCCTCAGATCACTGAGACTTCTGAGTGCCTTAATACCCTCTTGAGTCTTTCTGCTTAGATCTTTTGTTCTTCCTGAACAGTTCTGTCCATCTCTAAAGATGAGGGTCTAGTTTCAGTGCCAAATTCTTTCCAGCGTGTCCCATACCACTGCAGCTAACAAGCCATGTCTGCTGGAGTCTGAAATTAGAGGCCAGCCCTATATAATGTATGCTGCAAAAAACCCAAGAACACCCAAGGACCCTAGACTATTGATTTTATACCTATTGATTTTCTCCTTGGGTTCTTTTCAGAAATACTGAACACTTTTATTTTAAATAAATTCAGAATATCTTAGCAAACCATAATTTCCTTCCTCTTCTCCTTGAGGACGTTCTTCACTTAACAACTTAGGCAATTCCAAACTTGTTCAGACAGCCAAGGGTTGAGCTTTGTAAATCTGAAACTACCCCTTTGGCTTAGAAGTGAAAAAAACTTGTACTTTCTGAGGCTCCACTCTTTTGTTTGTACAAGCTACTGCCCTGATGGTTTTGATAATCATCAGGCATTTTAATTACCGAAAGTCATTACTTTCTATAAAGAGCTCCGTTTAGAAAAGCGCCATGAGAAATCAATGGTTTCTGAAAAACAAAGGCAAATTCAATGCAAAGGTCACATAAAAGCCCACCAGATAATTCTGTCCAAACCCATTCCTTACCTGGTTATTGCCAAAGCTATTAGCCTCTCAAGTTCACAAGCCCTCTATAACCAAACACATTAATCAAATGCAAATATCATCCACTTCTGTCTGCTTGCTTTTCTTAGGAAGAATGACAGAAGGGAACATAGCCTGTGCTTCAACATTACCTACGTGCTAGATGTGCACATTTCTTGGTCCAATGGTTAACTGTTCAGTCACAGTTTTCGTTCATGCTACAGGGTTTACCATGTCAAGCACAGTTCACAGAGCCAGGAGAAATGTTTTCAAGATTTTTTAATCTTTCGGCCAGCAGTTTGCCCACTGTACATGATTAAAGTTTTTTACAACCACATTATAGCCTGGAATTAACTTTCTTCTAATGCAGATCCAAGTTGAGTGGAATGTATTAGAAATAATTGCTTTCCTTAGTCTAACAAATGGAGCGGCTATGCTAAGGAAAGTGGCTCAGGCTAAGGAAAGGCAGCCAAAGCAGTGGGATCCATTCTGCCAACCCGCAGCACAGAGTCCTGGCTGCTGACTTCTCCGTGCAGGCCAGACTGACTGTGCGTTCCCACGTGTCCTGAGTTTTCAGCCCTAAAAAAGAAATCCTCTAAACAGCATGGTTCTTAACAAGTATTACTAATAATATACCTTGGTGTTTCTTAATAAATATAGCTAATAAATATTCCCTAGAAAAAATTTATTGGTTCTAGACCTCAAAATATTCATAATTTTCAATCTGACAACAGTGGGAGAATGAATTTAATCATTTTAAGACCCAAGCGATAGACTCTACTTTCTTTTTTCATTTGTCTGAATTGTTCCATGAGTAATGTTTTCTCTCTGGAATCTTCAATCCTTTCCTCTCCAATGACTATTTGGCCTGGACTACTTTTCTCTCTAATCTTAATAAAAACCTTCCCAGATGCTGCTACCTCATCAATCTCTCTCAATGGCTCTTTCTTTCCCTTCATTGTTAATAGCTTCATAGAGTAGTTCAAATGCTCACTGCTTTCATTGCTCACCGCATACTTGCTTCTTAACTCTCTGGCCCTATAATTTGAATTGCACAGTCACCAATTAATCAAAGTTACCAATTAATTTTTAAAGACCGAAGGCACGCTACTAAGTCACCAGTCTTCTTCAGCATTGGACACTATTAATTTCCCCTCCTTTGTAAAATTTTCCTCCCTTAGTTCTTATCACTGCATACTGGGTTTTTTTTTTTTCCTGACAGTTCCCTCTTTATTCCTTTCTCCATCCTCTTATATCCATTCCCCTTTAGATAGAGATATTTCCCAAGATAAAGTCTATGGTCTTTTTGTTCTTTTATCTGGCATGCTCTACCTGGATGAGCTCAACCAAGGCTTCAACTATCACCTCTAAAGCAAACCATTCTTTGCTTTGTCTCTAACATGGACATTTTTTCTGAGCTCTGAACTCACATTCCAACTGCTGGCTCTTCATCATTGTGAAACTATCGAAGCTGGTCCCATTGATAAACATCTTCTAAACCAAACTCATCATTTTCTCAGAAGCTCTTTCTACTCGCTCATTTACTGCCTTGATAAATGTCCCTGAGCATAGACACCAAGCCAGAGAGAAAACTTTGACTAATGGAGTTAATTCCTTCCTATCCTTCACTATTCAATAAGTACAGTAGTTAAATCCTGTCAGCTCCACCTCCACGCTGTGGCCCACAATGATCCCTCTATCCCAGGCTGTCAGCTGCCTTCTCATTCAGGCCCTCCTCTGCTCCCTCACACGCGTTCGCAATTCCTGCCACACAGGGTGCCCTTGCTCCAGATGCCCACTTCTCATGCATTAATGCACACTGGGTTCAGTGAACATTCTAGGGCAATGCAGTAATCCCAGATGGCTCCCTCTTCTGGATGAAGTTCAAACTCTTAGGCTACCTTTCAAGCCGTGTTTGCCTCATATCTTCACACATGCCCTAAACCCTAGCCACACTTTTCACTTACGGTTCTCGAATGCACTATCAAGCCCCGATGCCTTTTTGAAATTCTATTCTCCTTGTACAGACTATTCGCCCCCACTCTCCCATTTTATGTGCTGAACTCCCACTTACTGGTTCAGGTCCAGCTTAAAAGTTGGTTCCTCTTCATATCTTTGCCGGTGTCTTCCACTGTCACCTCATCAACGGAGTCCACTGCCCCTCATCTGACTTTCCACAGCACTTTGTAGACTGCAAACACCTTCCATGTTGAAGCTTCACCTTACTCAGGACCTAACATAGTGCTTGACACATAGCAGGTACTCAATGCGATCATTCACTCTACAAACATTTATTGAGTGCTTGCTATGCATTGGGCACTGTTTTAAGTGCTTACAATACAATAGTGGAAAAAATAGACATAATCCCCACTTTTATAGGGCCTATGGTTTACAGAGAATTAGAACAGATAACCACAAGAGAGAAACAAGTGTTTCTTTAGCTTCTTTGAATTTTCTGTGCCATGTATAATTTTTATTAACCCAAGAGAGTAATTTCTTACATGCGAAATTGCTGGTTTCCTAAGCTATTAATTAATGGATGATTATCAAGTAATAAGTTCAAAAATCAACAGAAAAACTTGGCATTATAATGATCTGATGCCTAAAGTTTGCCCTTTTATTTTTATTTATTTATTTATTTATTTTGGTGAAGGAGGAAGACTGAAAAAGGGATAGAAAACTATGGTAGATGTATAAATATGAAGGAGCATGTATGTATAAGTGTGTTTTTCTGAGGCATTTGGAGGGATGTAAGGGAAAGGGAAAAGATGACTATATTAGGAGAGGTTGAAGAGGCACCATGCTGAGAAAAACAGGATGCTGTTTAACGTAAAATCTTCTGTTACATTTTTTGACAGCTTTCCTGATGGTCCCAGAAATCACAGGTTTTGTGTTCACTATCCTGCAACGTTACTGAGTTTTCAAGCAGCTGTCTAGATTCTTCCAGGCACTAGTTTGGTCTGCAATTGCATTGTCAGCCAAGCTGAACAAAAGGCAGCCTCTCAGTTCTATTGAATATGTGGGCAGCATTAATTAATTTAGAAAAAGAGGGGAGCGAGGCAACTCTTAGTAATGCTTCAGAGTCATTGCAATTGATGATTAAAATTTCCATAAAATTTTCCCTTAGGAATAAAATACATTATAAACTGCTTGGTAATGCAAATCTTTGTAACATATGTTCCTTAATTTAAAAGAGTAATTTACTGTTACCATTTATCTCACCTAACAACATCCCGATGTTATTGCTAAAACCATGCTGTTAAAAAGTCTGGGATAAATCTTGCGGGCAGGTGGTGGTTTAGATTATGCCAAAGTCTCATCAGAATTAGAGTCATACCAAACAGCTTGCTGACATGCCAGGCGTGACAGGAAGGCCCAAGTGGCACTTTTCTCTGAGAACCTTTCTCTTGCTCAAGTTGGAAGGTCCTGGAACACAATCCGCTCATCTGTCCCGAGGACTGTTAATGAGAACTTGGAATTGAGAACCAGCCAGAACCGCTTTGCTCTCCTTTCCTCACCCCCACAGTTCCTTGAACTTGGTCACATTTCCTCCTAGCATGACAAACAGCATTGGTTACATTTCCTGACCAATGTCCCAGTTAAGGCTCTTCCAAGAAGTCCAAACACTAGGGCCTCTGTCATCCTTCCAGCTCCCTTTCATCCCAGTCAAGGTTTTGTTTTTTTGTTTTTTTGTTTTTTTTTTTTTTTAGCTGTAGACACAATTTCTTTGAACACAAGAGATCAGAAAAACTGTGTGTGGTGTAAATAGTTCATGGAGATGAATTTACATATAAAAATATGAATATTTCAAAATTAAATCAAATCAGAGGCCAGAGAATTGATTTCAAATGAGAAAAAGATGAGGGTTAATATTGTTTGAGTCCTTAGGATGTGCCAGGTGCTGTACTAAACATTTACATCTATTGTTTCATTTAATCCTCCAACGAATCTTCCTACGAAAAAGGTTCTATTATTATTCTCACTGGACAGCTGTGGAAGGGGATTCAGAGACACCAAGTGACTTATGCAAATACATATGGCAAGTAAGTGAAGAAGCAGAGACTTGAATCTGGCTCTGGATAATGCCGGAAGTTTGACTTTTAACAGCTTTAAGTACTGCTCTTATTAATCTTAGAATCAACAATATTTCAGTAAGTATGTAAGCAATTGCAAGAGTGTCTTGGATGCTTGTGTGATATTTATTAACTCCAGAATGGTGTCCGTGTAAAAGACAATGTTCTTTTCAAAAGCCTTATTAAAAATAAACCACTGATGGCAGCAATTCACCCTCAAAATATACTCTACATTTCAACTTTTTAACAATTTGAGGGCTGGAGGGCAGAGGCCACATCACTTGCTTTCTGTGCTCTGTACCTTTCTTCCGGTCTCACCCAAGTGTGGAGGAGGCCAGACTGCGTGGGAGCATTCCAGCGGTGCCCCCGACTGGTTAGCCACTTTAAAGATGGATTGTCTGGAAAGTGGTACCATCACACGCTGTCGTGCCATTATTCATGAGGAGGTCATGTTGCAAAGAACTAATTATTAAAATAGAGTTCAAACCCCTAAATGAGAAATTTCTAAATAAATTAGAGCATAATAATTTTTAAATGAACATTTCTTGAATGCTTATTATATGTCAAAAGTGCTAAGCACATGACAAATACCTTATTCCATTCTCATAAAACCTCTAAGATCTATATTGTATTCTTCCCATTTTAGAGATGAGAAAAATTGAACCTTAAAGAGGTTCAACAACTTTGCCCCAGAGTCTTACAGCCATAGGTGTCAGAGCCTAGACTTAAACTTGGATCTATATATCTGCAGAGCATTTACTCTTATCTTTTTTTTCTTGACAAATTATGACTGTATATAGTTATGGGGTACACAGTGATATTAGGCTGTATGTATGCAGTGTGGAATGATTAAATCAAGCTAATTGACATATCCTCACCTTAAATACTTATCATTTATTTCTCCTGTCTAACTGCAATTTTGTTCCCTTTAGCCAATGTCCCCAGCTCTATAACCACCATTCTACTCTCTGCTTCTGAGTTCAATTGTTTTAGATTCCACATATAAGTGAGAACATGCGGTATTTGTCTTTCTGTGGCTGGCTTATTTTTCCTAGCATAACATCCTCTAGGTTCATCTATATTGTCACAAAGGACAGAATTTTCTGCTTTTTTAAGGTTGTACGTATTTCACTGCAAATATATACCACATTTGTTTATTCATCCGCTGATGGACACGTAGGTTGATTCCACGGCTTAGCTACTGCTGCACTCATACCTTTGATGCTATATTACCTCTCACAAACATGCTCTAATATGTGTTCCTAAGTGGTAAGGAAAAGGGACACTTTATAAAGAACCAGCAATTGGACATGTTATGAGTATGCACGTGGGAATGTGTGGTATATGCGAGAATGATCTATTATATGCGTGAAAGCAGAATATAAAAATAAAAAAATTTTAAAAACTCTATTCTAGGGGCAAAAGAAGGGATTGTGAAATATGATTTACTCTTGGTTACATCATCTAATTCCTGGATTTTTTTTTTTTTTTTTTTGAGATAGTATTTTACTCTGTTCCCTAGGCTAGAGTACAGTGGCATCATCATAGCTCACTGCAACCTCAAACTCCTGGGCTTAACTGATCCTCCTGCCTCAGCCTCTTGAGTAGCTGGGACTACAGGTGCATGCCACCACAACTGGCTAATTTTTCCATTTTTAGTAGACACAGGGTCTTGCTCTTGTTTAGGCTGGTATCAAAATCCTGAGCTCAAGCAATCCTCCCGCCTCAGCCTCCCAGAGCGCTAGGATTGCAGGCATGAGTCACCACGCCCACCCTAATTCCTGAATTTCTTTGAAAAGTAATTCACCTGTGTTTCGTCAATTTACAGTTTAGAATATTTGACATCTACCTTCCTCATAGGAGTGTTTTAAGAAAAACTAAGATATGGAATAATCATTGTAAATGGTTTTCATTAAGTATGTTTATTAGCATCGTGCCATGTTAAGTTTAAACTTTATTCTTTAAACAATAAATTACTGCTGGAGATTTCCAAGGAGAAGCATAATATGACCAAAGTAGCTTGGGGAGCCCACTGGCAGAATTATGTGAATGGATGGAAAGGAGTAAGCTTCTTTAAGAGCATTGATGTGACAGCGAGGTTATGCAGCATCTCTGAACACAGGGGGCGGGGGTGTGCTGAGCGAGGGGAGGCTGGTAAAGAAACGGACCACGCCGGAGTTGGAGTCCGTGGGGAGGGAAAGACCTCTGAGGGCCTGGGAGGCAGGCCGGAGGAAGCTGTGTCACCTGTTTTCTTACAGTCTGAGAAATCTCAAAACAAGGTGATTACATGAAATTCCAACCAGGGGACTTAAGATGTGATGGCAGTGCTACCATCTTACACAGTACGAAATGGGTGTGTATTGATACTCCTCTTAGAAGCAAACATACAATAGGTGATTCAGAAAAACTTTTTGTCAACATCCTTTCTAGTTCTATGAAAAAGAAATGATTTGGAATGTTTTGGTCAATATCTAGAACAAAGAGCATCATGTAGAGTAGTGTGCAAGGCTGTGGAACGCACTGGTTACCAAGAAGAGTGCGTGCAAAGCACAGATTACTTTCGTCCCTTCTGTCTCTCAGAACGAATCAGATGAGGATGTGAAAATCAGTTATAAGACTTACTTAGTGTTTGGCCTTGGCCACATCGCTTAAATTCACCAAGTCACAGTCTTCTCATTTGTGACATTGAAATAATTATAGCACTAACCTCAGAGAGATTTTATGAGCATTAAATGAGTACAATCTATACACAGTCAGAGTTTATATTTTAGTGTTTAATACATTTTAGCTGCATTAGTATCAATTATTCTATGTTTGAAGGATAAAATCTGCTACGAAAGATCAGAAAGGTCAAAGGGGACGTGAGTCTATAAAGATACGCTTAAATCTATTCACTTTTAAAGATATAGGAAGACTAAGTTAACTAACATTTATTTACTTTTCTAATTTGGATTTTAGAAAGAACTTTGAGTCTCTTGAACTAGAAAGACTTTTGAGAGAAAACAATTAACATGCCGTAGCACCAAATCAACCTTGTGAATGACACTGCATGAAGGGCGTGTTTAGAAAGGAGGTCTGAAATTTCTGTGTAAATACTGATGCAACAAGGATACTATTTTTTAAATTTATCAATTGTATTACCCTTTCTACCATAATGCCCTATTTTATTATGCATGTGGTCTTTATTTAATTTGCTGTTTATGACAACAAAATCTCTGTCTGTTTTATCATTCCTGTTTAATAGGGCAGAGAACCAGGAGTCAAATGGCCCTCACTGCATCACGGAGTGAGTCACATGGTGAGAACTCAGTTTGTGGTGAGGCCACGTGTCTGGGCCATGACTTCAGGGGCTTTCGGCAACACCGTCCCACTCTTCTGTGTTGCCTCATACAGCAGCGTGTCCTGCCCCTCATCTGAGCTTTTCTCAGCTTTCACTTCTCTCCTTTTTCCTGACTGCACGGCTACAACAAAGGACAGACTCCCTGAGCACCCTTATGCCCTGGTGTGAGGCTGTGTTACAGGGCAGTACAGAAACTTTGAATAGCCTTGTGAACTCACATTAGAAAATGTCTCTCACAACACAACACAACACACCACACCCACAAAATGTAAACAACACACACATACATACCCACACAACGTGGTGTTCTCCTGCTGTAGCACTGCTTTTATGTGTGACACAAGTATCTCAGCCTGCAAAGGAGATACCATGCAAATAGAACAATAATAAATAATAATTTTAATTATTCCCCCATGGCAGAAGTCTATGCAACAATATTTGGATTGTGTTTAGGATCTCAGCATTCTCCCATTCTATAAACCATTTCAAGCTTCTGTATATTATTACCAGAAAAAATTAGAATACTTTCCTGGACCCTGCCTCTCTCTGCTGCTCTATCTTGTACCCTAGTTTTACCTCTAGACTTTTTGAAAAGGAACATTCACATGTCCATCCATCACCCAAGTCCAGGTCTTGGGAGTGGTCTTCATATATTGCTCCCTCTCCCTCGCCCTAAATCCCATCTTCTATTGAATATTATTCAATTGACAAGTCCTGTTATTTCTAATATGTTTTCAATCCTTTTCCTTCCTATGACTGCAATTGTTGAGGCCCATAACATCCCTTGCCCCAGTAATTACAGTAGCATCCTAATTAGCCTTCCTGCTTCCTGTCGTTCACTCCTCGACTCTATCCTCCTCATGCTGTCAGAAAGTATTCTAGAAATCCATGCACTGTCGTGCTTAAGATCCCTGAGTGGCTCTTGTTATCTGTGGCAGTATTTCCTGACCCTGCTTGATCATAAAATTAATTAAAAATTTAAATTATAGGGCCCTACCCTAGAATTTTCAGAGTGATTCGTACGATCAGATAAGTCTGGGAAATATGGACCTGTAGATTAACATTGAAATTCCCTTGCGGGGCACACAAGGTTCTCCATAACCTCATTCCTACTTAACGGCTCTCATTTCATCCTGCTATTTTCTGCCTCTAACACTCACTCCAAGCATACTCTTCCCTCACTTCCTATCCCCCAGTTGCCAACCACTTAGTTAAATTAAACCCTCTCCTCTGTGCTCATATAGTACTCAGAGTATTCCTCTATCACTGCACTTACTCAGATATTGTCCATAACTGAGTTATTGACACCTCGATTGCAACAGTTCAAGTCCCAGCTTGTTCACTGATAGCATTGCTAGTCCAGTCAGGGTTCCTTGATGCATGCAACAGAAACTGACCCTGGTGAACTTACCCAGACAGGTAATTTACTGAAAGCACATATAGTAGCTCATAGAAATGACAGAAAGGTGAGAAAGTTCGTCTCCAGAAAACAGGCAAGAATCAAGAAAGGCTAAACAGACAAGGTCATTCACAGCCAACAATCTTTCCCACCTGCTTTGATATCTGTCATTGAACACTTGGTGTTGCCAGAGTTGGATTGCTGATCTTCCTGCTCTATCCACAGATAATTGTGGATTGTCAGCTGACCTTGTGTTTGCATCATTGTCTCAAATCCCAGACAGCTGCATCTTTTTGATTGACCTAACTAATGTGTCCACACTCTAGCTCAGTGCTTCTTAAAGTGCAGCCCCCAACCAACAGCATCAATATCACCTGGGAACTTGTTAGAAATGCAAACTCCCAAACCCCCTGCAGATGGGGCCCAGAAATATTTTTAAAAGCTTTCCATGTGATCCTGATGCATGCTAAGGTGTGATAATTACTGTTATACTACTGTTATAATGGGGCAGGAGGAAGCAGTATTTGGTCACTTCAGTTCCATAATGGCTAGGGGATTACCAAAAGAGAGGAATGACGTTCAGATGTTGTATAGCAAAGAAACAAATAAAAGAAGCATATATCCATTGTACCTTTTTTATAACCCTCAATTTTAGGAAGACAAGGAATTTGCCTAACATCATAAAGATAATAAATACTTGAACAATTCAAACTTAGTGACACCTGGCTTTACTTCACTACAATCCACATTTTATGACTTCTCCTGTCAACAATAAATACCTGATGTCATTTTCAATTTCCTCAGCATGAACATGACCTCACATCTTAAAACCAGATATGAAAATCACTTTGTTTACTGGGTTGATTTAATAGCACCTATTGTTTATAGCTTTGACTACAGCACAGATGAATACAGGGCGCAGCTTTTCCTAACAGCTGTTTCCCCAGAGTTTATAGAATTAATCACGTAAATATTTAATTTTGATTCAGCTGACATCTCAAAACACTCATTTGTCCCATTTGACATCAACAACCTCTAAAAAAAATGACATCATTTACACAACTCTGTTTACTTTGGTGCACAATATATCTTTGTTCCACTTGAAAATAACATTATTAATTGTTTTTCTTCTTAGGTAATATTTATTGAGTGCTTGTCTTATGCTAGGCACCATTTTGAGTTCTTTACATGTATTAAATCATTTATTATTAATATCACCACCTCACCGGTTAGGTACTAATATTATTCCCATTTTTATATAAGGTAATTGAGAAAAAGCGAGATTCAATTGTTTTGACAAAGTTACACGGCTAATAAGTGTAACTATTAATAAGTAATAATAGTGGAGCTAGAATCTTATTTACAGCAGTTGGCTTCACATTAATCATCTTAATCATAAGGTGACCAATGGTTCCAGTTTTTATGGGATTGAGGGGTTTTCCAGGCTTCAAGAATTTCTATGCTATTATAAAACTGGGATAATTCTGGGCAAATCAGCACAGTTGGTCGTACTGCAACCACTATGCTAATCTGCAAAATAAGTTGATGTCTTTTTTTTAACTGAATGGCATTTGGAATGTATCAAGCTGCTATGGACTAAATGTTCTGTCTCCCCTAAAATTCATATATTGAAGCCTAATCTTCAATGTGATGGTATTTGAAGTTGGGGCCTTTGGTAGCTAATTAGGTCACAAAGGCAGAGCCCTCCTGAATGGAATTAGTGTCCTTATAAAAAGCACGAGAGAATTTGCTTCCTCTCTCCCTCTCTGCTCTCCACCATGTGAGCACACAATGAGAAGACAATCATCTGCAAACCAAGAAGAGTACCCTCACCAGACATTGGGTCTTCCAGCACCTTGATCTTGGATCCAGCCTCCAGGACTATAAGAAACAAGTTTATATCATTTAAGCCTCCCAGCCTATGGCATTTTTGTTATAGCAGCCTGAACTAAGACAGAAGCTGATGGCTAACACACATCATTCTAGCACACAGTGGAGCCATGTGGGCATACAGGGACAGGAGGGTCTCTGGTGTCTCTATCCCACTTCCATCATTCTGGAATACCCATCACTTAATGACATGTGGTCCTTTTTAGGACAGAAGATGCACTCTGAAGAGCTTTGCTGTGCTGAAGAAGCCCCTGGACTTTCCCAAATATTCCTGTCCAAACTAGGGCAAGAGATTCCAAAAATTTGATTTAATATAAATTGCTCCAGTGTTTTTCTTCAGAAGAACTTGAAACTCTTGAACAAAAACTTCAACCAGTGAATTTCAAGTTCATAACTGAAAGTTAAAAAGGAGACAACAAAACAAGGAAATGGAGAGAAAGATAATGAGGATAGAAGTACGTAACAGAAGATACATTTAGTAGTGATTTAAGTTACTTATCACACTAATACTGAGGAAGATAGCATACGTGGTATTCTTCAAAGAATACACAGCACTTTACACCTAGAGAGAGTGCACCAGGAGACTGGGGTGATGTCAGCAGTTCTCACCACCAAACCTCAGGAAGAACCAACTTTCAGCTTCCTAATGTGGAACTGAAAATTTCCTTCCTGTGACTTTTCTGTTAACTGAGATATCTCATTAGATATCTAAATACATACATTTAAAAGAAAAGTAAAGGTCTTTGACTAATCTCATATGTCCTCACTCCCATATCCGTGGACACTTTCTTTAATGATTTATCTGTTTCTTCTGTTAGTTATTTCTTTAAATAACTATTTTCTCTAAATAATAACCTTATGCAGCTAGTGCTAGATTTCCTAATTTTCTACATTATCTATAGATGTCCTGCTTACAACCTTCACTTCTTCTCCAGTGTAGTAGTTATGTCAGTATTTGTACTTTATTGATTACATTTTTAACTTTAATCAACATAGCTCACCTTTATTTTTGTTCTCCCCACTTTATGGAAAAATAATGTTAGCCTCTTTACTACTCATTTCTACTTTCTAACCTCTGACATCTGTACTCAAACTATAACATTTCCAATACTAATATTTACACACCATTCTATAAACATACTATTATATTTGATGGCTCACACATAATATAATGTTAGAAGTTTAAAATCAATAAAATGTTTATTTATAATTATGTAAATATTATTCACTACTCAGTTGAATATTGTAGCTACATTTTATTTCTTGTATTTTTTTAGTTTAAAAATGCTTTCCTATTTCTTTGCATTATTTGTTTTCATCATCCCCTAAGTTATTTTAGGGATAATATCAAATCTCTCAGGTCCCCTTTATTTCCTGGTGATCTCCATCCCAGACCCTTTGACTCCTGCTCCATTCTGACCTCTAGTCAGAGTTCTCTGGACCTACTATAGAACTAGCATCATTGTTCTTCCCTTTACTGATTTTCTAGATTAGATTTACTCTTCTGTAGACTCTATATCTTCATCTTTCTTCATTCACTTGTTCTTCTTGCTGGAGTACATCCTCAGGTTATTTTTGAGGAAAGGATAAAAGTTTCAAGTCTTTGCAATTCTAAAAATGCCTTTATCATACCCTCACAGTTGATTGTTAATTTTACTTATAGATAATCTAGATGGAAATTGTTTACCCATTAGAATTTTGAAGGTGTTATTCTAGTGTTTTGTTTTGTTTTGTTTTTATTGTTGTTTGTTTGTTTGTTTGTTTGGTCTGATTCTGTTGCTTTAATAGTTAGCCTAGTTTTTCTCACTGGAAAATTTTTGGAATATTTTATTTATCATTTGTATTCAAAAATTTCACAGTGCTATACTTAGTTTTCATTATGCTGGGCACTTGCTGGGATTTTTTTTTTTTTTTTTTTTTTCATTTGCAGGCTAGTATCCTTCAATTTAGGGTATTCTCTGAAATAACATCCCTCAAACTCTTTGGTCCTAGAAATTCATTATACTCTTAAAAAGTATAAGTATTGGGGACCCAAAGATATGCTGTTTCTATAGATTATATCTATCAATATATAACATATTAGAAATTAAAATTCAGAAATTTAAAAATACACATTAATTTTAAAATAATTATCATTATTTTAACAATAATAAACCCATTATATTTTGACATCAATATCTAGTTTTATAAAAATATATTTTCCAAAACAAAAGACTTTAGCTAAAAATAGCATTGTTCTGCATTTTTGCAAATATCTTTAATATCTTAAAAGAAGACAGCTGATTCCCATATTAACTCTGCATTCAATCTACTGAGATATATTGTTTTGGTTGTTATGAGGGAGAACCTCAGATGTCCTCAGATCACACCTTGAGAACTTCTGCTCTAGTTCTTTAATAATTTGTCCTTTCCAGTGTCACTATTCTTCTGTTCTTCTATTAGTTACATGTTGGAGCTCACATATTGATAAGTTCATAACTTTGAATTTATCTCCTCTATTTTACAACTCTTAATGCTTTTATAATACTTTTAAGGATGTTTCTTCAACTTGAATTCTAACATATTTATTTTGTGTGTGGGGGTGTGTGGAAAAAGTTTCAAAGAGGTCTTTCTTGTTTCCCGATTATTACTTAGTCTACTATTTTCTTTCTTTTCTTTTTTTTCTTTTTAATGAATGGACAATTTAGTGAAACTTTCTAAGGATACCAATGAGAATTTTTAAAAAATTATTTTCTATTCCCTGTATCATTTCTGTTTTCTCAATGGTCATTTCTAAGAATGAGGCAATGAGAGGCCTGGATTTCTGGATGGAATTTGTCAATTATCAGGTTTAATTCTGAGATGAATAAGCAAGATTCCGTGACTTCACTGTAGACACTTAAATGCCTGAAGGGCATTGGCTTTCTTTGGGATGCATTAATATCTTCACAGAAAAACCCTTCACTTTTAGCCTTGAGTGGTAATAATGTACGTGGCATGTCCAAATCCTGAGATGGTGCAGAGATCTGTGGGGATGATCATCAACCTCTTTGCTGTATTTCTTCTGAGTCCATGACACATAGTGCTACCTCTCTCCTACTTCATCAGTTTTCATCCCTCCATCTGCTTCCTATTTACTAGAAATTTGTTTACATATCATGTTGGTGGTTATTCTTAACTCAATTTTACTGTAAATTCTTGTTCTCAGTCTGCTATCTTCAGGCAGAGCCATGCTTTCTTTTACCTTTATATTTACAATTGCTGGTTTTAATGCTTTGCAGTTACAACTTTTCAAAACACCTTCACATTCGTCATCTTATTTTATCCTTATAATGCTCTCTAGAAGTTAAGTGTGAACCATATGTATTTTCAGGTCTAGTCTCTAGGTGATAAAATCAAATGCAAGGGAAGTTGAGTATTTAATCTAGTAATACTCAAAGGATCAAAGACAAAGTTGGGAATAGAAACTGGGTCTCCTAATTTCTATCATAGTTTGGTTTCCACTAAATGAAGCCATCTCATACAAGACAATTGGATTTGGTTTCAGGAGAGCTCAGTTTATTTTTATTTATTTATTTATTTATTTTATTTTTTATTTCAGCATATTATGGGGACAAAGGTCCAAATGTTTAGGTTACATATATTGCTTCCCCCCCCCACCCGAGTCAGAGCTTCAAGCATGTTCATCCCCCATACGGTACACCCTGCACCTATCAGGTGTATATATACCCAACCCCTCTGCCCCCTCACATCTACCCAACACCCAATGAATGTTACCACTATATGTGCACATAAGTGTTGATCAATTAATGCCAATTTGATGGTGTGTACATGTGAAGCTTATTTTTCCATTCTTGTGATTCTTCACTTAGTAGAATGGGCTCCAGCTCTATCCAGAATAATACAAGAGGTGCTAGATCACCATTGTTTTTTGTGGCTGGGTAGAACTCCATGGTATACATATACCACATTTTGTTAATCCACTCATGTATTGATGGGCACTTGGGTTGTTTCCACATCTTTGCAATTGTGAATTGTGCTGCTATAAGTATTCAAGTGCAGATGTCTTTTTTATACAATGTCTTTTTTTCCTTTGGGAAGATGTCCAGTAATGGGATTGCTGGATCAAATGGTAGCTCTACTTGTACCTCTTTGAGATATCTCTATATTAGTTTCCACAGAGGTTGTACTAGTTTGCAGTCCCACCAGCAGTATATGAGTGTTCTTGTCTCTCTGCATCCATGCCAACATTTATTGTTTTGGGACTTTTTGATAAAGTCCATTGTCACTGGAGTTAAGTGATAGTTCATTGTGGTTTTTTTTTTTTTTTTTTTTTTTTTTTGAGACAGAGTCTCACTCTGTTGCCCAGGCTAGAGTGAGTGCCGTGGCGTCAGCCTAGCTCATAGCAACCTCAAACTCCTGAGGTCAAGGGATCCTCCTGCCTCAGGCTCCCGAGTAGCTGGGACTACAGGCATGCACCACCATGCCCGGCTAATTTTTTCTATATATATTTTTAGCTGTCTATATAATTTCTTTCTATTTTTAGTAGAGATGGGGTCTCGCTCTTGCCCAGGCTGGTCTCGAACTCCTGAGCTCAAACGATCCACCCACCTCAGCCTCTCAGAGTGCTAGGATTACAGGCGTGAGCCACCGCGCCCGGCCCATTGTGGTTTTGATTTGCAGTTCCTTGATGATTACAGATGTTGAGCATTTTTTCATATGTTTTTTGGCTATTTGTCTATCTTCTTTTGAAAAGTTTCTGTTCATGTTCTTTGCCCACTTTTTGACAGGGTTGTTTGATTTTTTTCTTGCTGATTTTCCTGAGTTCTATATAGATTCTAGTTATCAGCCCTTTATTGGATTTGTAGCATGATAATATTTTCTCCCATTCTGTAGGTTGTCTGTTTGCTCTCGTGATAGTTTCCTTGGCTGGACAGAAGCTTTTTAATTTGATCAGGTCCCATTTATTTATTTTTGTTGTTGCTGTGATTGCCTTTGGGGGTCTTCTTCATAAATTTGCCTAGGCCAGTGTCTGTAAAAGTTTTTCCAACATTTTCTTCTAGAATTCTTACAGTTTTATGCCTTGGGTTTAAGTATGTTATCCATCGTGAGTTGATTTTTGTGAGAGGTGAGAGGTGCAGATCCTGTTTCAGTCTTCCACATGTGCCTATCCAATTTTCCCAGCACCATTTATTGAATAAGTATTCTTTTCTCCAGTGTATATTTTTCTGCTTTGTCAAAGATTATATTCTGCTTTGTCAACATCACTAATCATTAGAGAAATGCAAATCAAAACCACAATGAAATTTCACTTAACCCCAGTAAGATTGGCCTCTATCAAAAAATCTCAAAACAACAAATGCTGGCAAGGATGTGGAGAGATAGGAACACTTTTACACTGTTGGTGGGACTGAAAATTAGTGCAACCTCTGTGGAAAAGAATTTGGAGATACCTCAAAGAGCTAAAAATAGAAATACCATTCGATCCAGCAATAGCACTGTTAGGCATCTACCCAAAATAGCAAAAGACAATCTATAATAAAGACATCTGCACCTGAATGTTTATGGCAGCACAATTCACTATTGCAAGGATGTGGAAACAACCCAAATGCCCATCAATTCGTGAGTGGATTATTAAAATTTTGTGTATGTATACAATGGACTATTACCCAATCATAAGAAACAACAGTGATCTAGCACCTCTTATATTTTACTGGATTGAGCCTGAGCTCATTATCCAAAGTGAGGTATCACAAGATAGGAAAAATAGGCTCCACATATACTCGCCATCAAATTGGCTCTAACTGATCAACACTGTGGTGCTCTCATAGTAATATTCTCCTGGGAATTGGGGGTTGGGGGTGGGGGTAAACTCACAACTAATTGATGCAGTGAGCATTGTAGAGGGAAAGGGCATTCCTCTAACCCTCACTTGGGTGAGCAAAGACATAAAATGTTACCAAAATGTTTGTACCCTCCTAATATACTGAAATAAAAATAAATAAAATAATAATAATAATAAAAAAGATTAGATGGCTATATGAGGATGGTTTTATATCTGGGTTCTTAGTTTTGTTCCATTGGTCTATGTCTCTGTTCTTGTGCCAATACCATGCTGTTTTAGTTACCATAGCCTTGTAGTATAGCTTGAAGTCTGGTAACTTGATGCCTCCCAATTTGTTCTTTTTGCTTAAGATTGCTTTTTCTATACAAGATCTTCTCTGGTTCCATACGAAACATAGAATTATTTTTTCTAGATCTGTGAAAAATGACGTTGGTATTTTAATAGATATTGCATTGAATCTGTAGATCACTTTGGGTAGTGAGAGCTCAGTTTAAATTCTGACCCTATCATTTACTTGATGGGTGACAACCTGAGATTTGACCTTTGCAATTGTAATTGGGGATTATAATAATTGCCGTACTTATGTATTCTTCACAGAGTTGCTATGATTAATAAAGTGAGATGATGCCTACAAAGTTGTCTTACAAATTATATAATTCAATACATATGTTAAATATAATTTTCCTAAATAACTTATAAATACTTTTAAAAATTTTTTATTTTCAAAGTAGATTGGGTAATTTGTAGAAGAGAGATTATATTCATATTGTTCCAAATTCAAAAGAGTAAAAAAGAACAATACAGGAAAACAATTTACTTCTGTGGCTGCCCCAATCCATCTCATCTCCCTACATCCAAGCAAAGTAAAAGAGCAACTATTCCCACATAGCCTTGACAATAGAGTTGCCAAATTTTTGGATTTTTGCCATTCTAAAAGTGAAAGATAGTAAAAATGGTTGCTCTGCTAATCACTGCATTTTAAAAGGTCATTCCAATGAGCTCATATTTGCTTAAAACAAAACAAAATAAAACAAGCATTTAATTAGCTCACAAATCTTCATTTTCAGCATGCTTGATGAGGGCAGCTCATCTCTGCTCCATGCGGTGTCAGCTGGGGCAGCTCAGGTGGGGCTGGAGGCTCCCCCACCAGGATAGCATACTCGAATGGCTGGCAAGTCAGCACTGGCTGTTGGCTCCTGTTCACACGGGCCTCTCCACTGGAAGACTTGTGCTTCCTCACAGCATGGTGGTTGGATTTTAAAAGAAAGAGACAGGAAGTGGAAACTGCCAGTTTCTTAAAGCCTTGGCTCAGAAATTGGCACAGTAGCACCTCTGCTGTATTGTGTCAGTCAGGAAGTTACAAAATTCAGATTCAAGGGAAAAGAAGACAGACTTCACCTCCCAAGGGAAAGAATGTCAAATAATTCTGGATCCATGTTATGAAATCACAAGCATGGTATTGTTTGAATTAGCATTCCCTTTTGGTGAGTGCACATGACATCCTTTTATAAATCTAAATAAAGCTTATATGTATTGCCTGTGCTATATTGTCTATTCATATTTTTACCTATTTATTTCCTATTTGTTTAACAGATATTTTCTTATTTATTTAAAGAAGATATATAAGAGAGAGGTGAGCTTTCCCTTTATGGTATGAGTCACAAATAATATTTCCCACTTTGCTATTTGTCAGTCTTTTGAATTGGCTTATCATATTTTTACCCCGAAGCAGAAATTTTTGTTTTATATTGTTTTAACATAGTTGAATTTTACAATATTTTGTCAAATGGGTTATGAATTTGAGTCTACAATTAGAAATATCTTCCTTCTTTAGAGGATTTTACTTATGTTTTTATCTTGTATTTTTGTTATTTTATTTTTTACATTTAAAACATTGATTCAGTCAGAGTCATTTATGTTGATATATGCATGAGATATGTTTATTTTTCAAAATTAACTTGAGAATAACTTCCACTAGATCTCATCACTCCATCAAAAAAAAAAAAGCCTTAAGAATATTTATGTTTTTCCATAAAATATGTCATTGGCTAGTGCTGTTTTCAGCACTTTTAATGATGATCATATATTTTTTCTCCTTTGATCTATCAAATAATGAATTACCATTTGTAATGTTGTCTTAACTTACATTTCTAGAATAAATCCCACTTGGTAATAATTTACTATTCTTTTAAGAAACAACTGAGTTTTATTTGCTAATATTTTATTTCAGATTTCTGCATTTCATTGATAAATGAAATTGGTCTCCATATTTCCCTTTTGATGTGATCTTTATTATCAGTGTTATACTTGCCTCATAAAATGCACTTAAGAACTTTTCTTTTTTCCTATGATCTGAAACAATTTAAATAACATTGGAATTACGTGTTCTCTAAATGTGCTGTAGAATTCTCCTGGGAAACGGTTTGAAGAGACAAAAGCAACTTTTTGATTACTTTTTCTATTGCTTTTTCAGAAATCCATCTGCTAGATTGTTTATCTCCTGGATGAGTAAATTATATTTTTATAGAATATTATTTCTTTCATCCAGGTTTTCAAAGTTACTTAGGTAAAGTTAAACCAAAAAAAAAAAATCCCTCTTATGATTCTTCTTATTTCTTCTTGTTTATGTGAATGTATGATATCTTAATATTTGTGGTCTGAGAATTTCATAAGCTCATTTCCATGACCTGAAAGATTACATTATTTGTTTCTATTTCCAGTTTTGAAAGGAGATTTTCCATTGAAATATTAAGCTCCTGGGCTTTATTTAATTCTTGCCACAAAACTCTGCATGATGGATTTACTCAGATAATAATTCTGACCACTTATGAATATTAAAGTCTACTTTAACTAGATTTAAATGAAATCTTTCCTAGAAGGACATCTTGGTGATTATGTCCTGAGTACTTAAACTGTTCACATAAGGTCATGAGTTCATCACCATCCCTCCCTGCAAGTGTATAAGGCATAACTCATGCTGTTATATAAACAACTCTTTAAGAAAAGTGAAAATATTTTATTGAATTTGAAAGGCCCCCAATAAGAGTCCACGAATTCAATCAACTTGCAAGTTTTTAAGCATTCCATGGAACATGGGATTCCATGTTAATCACTCAATCACTCAGATTTATAATTCCCAGTGTTTACCTCACATACTTCAATGAACACATTCTTTATTTTTCCGCTAGGCTTGTATTTCTTGTGGACAGTAATAACCCAATTTATTTAGTTGAAATGTTTGTTTCCATTTACATAGGGAAGAAAGAGTATGTCTCCCTACTTTAAGAACATAGAGGCAGCACAAGTTACTGTTTTCTTCTCTAGCCTTGTAGCACTGGGCTATTTGTTCTCAAAAACGTTGTAATAGAAGAGAAAACCGGGCTCTGGGAGGCTTAGTGGTTTTCTCTAAACCACACAGCTATTAATGGCTGAGCTGAGCCTAGAGTTCAGGTTTCTCAATGCCTTCACCTTCAGATCTTACAGTTTAGTAGTGGAGACAAATACATAAGGCAAATGCAAAGAAACCAGTGATCATGGAAACCATAATAAAGGTTCTGACAAGAAGAAAAGAGGGAGCAGATCATTTCAGACTAGGGAAATTCTGAAGACCTGAGCAGAGCCTTGAAGCTGGACAGGCTTTGGCAGGAGAATGGAGGGCTCCCTGCCAGAGGGACAACCAGAGCAAAGACTCAGGGGCGGAAGACCCAGGAGCAAAGACCTGGGACTCACCCAGGAACTAGAGAGCAGGTGCGGCTGGAGTAGGGGGTATGTGCCTAGAGTAGGACAGAAAAATGAGGGAAAGAGGTTGAGGAAAGACCACAGAAAGCTTTGAATAACAGGCTGAAAGATGGAATTTTTCTCTCTGTAATGGGAGGTTTTAGAGATGCCCCTCTTGGGAAAAGAGCTGCAGGATTGGTCTTAGTAGATGGAAGTAGATTTTCTATATATGCTTTGGACCGCTTGAAGTTTTCACCCTGTACATTTACTACCTTTTAGAGAGAAAAAAATTAAAGCAAAAATGAGTCATTAAAATCACCATAACAATGAAAGATTTATGGGAGCAGGAAACCACCGCAAAGGAAAAGGTCAGAATCCTGTGTTGATCAATGAGGGCAAGTTCCCAGAAGCAACTTCACTCTGAGACTCTCTGGGCTGTGTTTTCTCCCTTGGGTAAGGCACAGATGGAGGAGGACACAAATTAACTCAGGATAAACATTATCTCTGAGACCTGAAACCATCAATATGATTTTACAATTTCCTATTAGGCAATAATTTAGGCTCCAGAGAAAGAGAGAGAGTCTCAGTATCTATGGTGCCACATAACCCTATTGATAAATAATAAAGGTAATGAAGATACTAAAGATTAAAAAAACAGCTGTTAGAACACGAGATAATTAATTGAACCCATCCACCAAGAATGTTACGTTTCTTGTATTCTTGTACGTAAAGTCAGTGAGTAACTAAGCCAGTTACTCATTGCCACTTGGAAAGTGGCTGCACAGCAAGGCCAGTTAGGAGATCAGAAACCTAGAAATCGTGAAGAGAAGCATCCTGCAGCTTAGAGCGCTTTACCCAAAGTGGCCAGAAAGGGTCTGAGTACAAAATGCTTATAACAAAACACACTCCCACAAAATCTACTTATTAATAGCAATTTGGGGACAGCACAATGGCTCATGCCTGTAATCTTAGCACTTTGAGGGGTCAAGGTGGGAGGATTGCTTGAGGTCAGGAGTTCAGGAATAGCCTGACCTATGGCAAGACTACATCTCTTCAAAATATTTTTAAAAAGTAGACAAGTGTGATGACACATGCCTGTAGTCCCAGCTACTCAGCAGGCTGAGGCAACACGATCCCTTGAGCCCAGGAGTTTGAGGTTGCAGGGAGCTATGATGATGCCACTGTACTCTAGCCCAGGCAACAGAATGAGACTCTGTCTCAGAATAATAATAATAATAATAGAGATTTAGTTTCATTACTGTGATTTTAATCTGTATATAAAGGAAATAATCAACAGAGACAACCTATGGAATGGGAGAAAATATTTGCAAACTATATATCTGATAAGGGCTTACTATCTAAAACATCTACAGAACTCAACTCAATAGTAAGAAAATAAATGACCCATTTAAAAAATGGGCAAAGGAGCTGAATAGACATTTCTCAAAAGAAGTCATACAAATGGTCTCTAGGTATATAAAAAATGCTCAATATCACTAATCATCAGAGAACCACAAAATAAAACCACTATAAGATATCACTTCCCACCTGTTAGAATGGCTATTCACAAAAAGATGAAAGATGAGAGTCAGCAAGAGTGTGGAGAAAAGGGAATCCTTGCACACTGTTGGTGGAAATGTAAATTAGTACAGTCATTATGGAAAGCAATGTAGAGACTTCTCAAAAAATTAAAAATACGACTACCATATGATCCAGAAATCCTACTTCTGGGTATATGTCCAAAGGAAATGAAATCAGCGTGTTGAAGAAGTATCTGCACTCACATGTTCACTGCAGCATTATTCACAATAGCCAAATATGGAATCAACCTCAGTGCCCATCAATTGAATGAACTGATAAAGAAAATGTGGTATATATACACTATGGAATACTATTTGACCCTAACAAAGAAGAAAATCCTGTCATTTTTCACAACATGGAAAAACCTGGAGGACATGATGTTAAGTGAAATAAGCCAGGTATAGAAAAACAAATGTTGCATGTTCTCACTTACATGTGGAATCTAAAACAGTTTAATTTATAGAAGTACAAAGTAGAATGATGGTTACCAGGGGATTGGGAGTGGGGAAATTCAGGAAATATTGGTCAAAGGATAAGTATGTGAGCTAATGCAGATATTAATTAGCTCCATTTAGCTATCTCACAATGTACACATATTTCAAAACATCATGTTGTACATGATCAATATATACAATTTTTGTCAATTAAAAAATGTTTTTAATTTTAAAATAACTGAGATTTGGTTTTATTACTGTGATTTTAAGCTGTGTGTAATGGGGAGACTAGATTTGAATTCTGTGTGAGTTCTCATGATGATTCCGTGAAAAAGGCCATCAAGACAGAGTGAAATCAGCTGTGTACACCATTATTGCAAAAAAACAGTAACTCAATATTTCCCTGGACTAAATGGCATGAAGATAGCTCTTCTGAATCAGCAAATTTGTTCAACTGATACCCGTATTCAGTTAAGAAATTTTACTTTAAAAACCAGCTAGCATTTGTTTTTTGTTGTTTATTCCATAGCATTTGTTGTCTTTTAAATGAATTCCGCAAGCTGCCAGCCATTCCTTCATATTAACCCTTTCAAGCATTTGAGAGCTTGCCAGGGCCTGTCCTGACATTTCAAAATCATTAAATAACAGATTTTCAGTAACCAGTGTTGGAGAGGAGAGAAAAGGAGAGTAGAAGAGAGGGGAGGAAAGAAAAGAAGGAGAAGAGAGAGATGGACTGAAGGAGGGAGGGAAAGAAAAAGAGAGAGAGGGAGGGAGGAAATGAACAGCTAAAAATCCTACAGAATCCCTTCTGTTCAAATTTTTTTGTTGTTGTTTGCTTTAATTTCCCGTCCCGGTAACATTTGTTAAGAATGTGGCAATAAATTTTAAGGGCTATTATTTCTTAATGTCACCTTAAAATAACAATAACTCTTCATAAAGGCTTCAATTTTAATTCAGAATTTTAAGGAAAGATGAATGTCCACAGCAGCAGAATTGACAGAGGTGCCCTTTAAAAGAACCAGGAACTGTATCATCAGTGCACAGGGCTGGGTCACATCTGCTCTTCGCTTAGCACACCCATCAGGGATACAAAGCCATGACAGGAAATGGTACTGACTCTGTCGGTGAAATTTTCAGGCAGAAGGTCATTCTGTGGTAGATGCAGAAATGAGGAAGGTCAGCAATTATTGTAGCTTCATGGTTAGATTTTCTACGGCCTTGTTTGTTAATTAGATCATAGTGATTGTGTTCTTTATTATACAATCAAAGCAAGGAAAACAATTGTTCCGTAATGAATAGAGGCAGATGAAATATTTCAAAACTCTCTTTTGAAAGAAGAATATATTGAAAAGAAGACGCTAATGGAGAATTAAGCAGAACTAAATACAACGTATACTTGGTAGCTTATAGGTGTCCTGGCATCAGCCCTGGTGGCTGGATTGGTGGGTTTCCTCTTTATATTTCACCGAAAGAATTTTAGCTCTTACCCATCAAACTATGAAAAGCTGGGCGTGTAAGAAATAAACAATTTAAAAAACTGTTTGATTTTGATTCTCATATCTAATCTGACTTGCATTTGCACTTGTTATACAAGATGCAGCAAATAAACAATGGGCAGCAGAGTTTTAATAGCTATTTGTAGATTTTTCAAATTTAAGTTGTTTTGGGGTTATTTTTGTATTAATATTTAAGTAGTTAGATATACATACTTAAATATTGACTGACTTTTGGTTGCAGGAATAAGACAGTATGATATTTGAACGGCAATTTTACCCCCGAACCACATCATATTTATGGGGGAATAATTCTTTCCCCTCATTTTGGGGGGGTTTAGAAATTTTTTCCAAGATTTAAATGAGTACCTTTTTTCATTAATCAATAATTCACATTATTTTTAATTATTTGCATTTCTTTATGAGAATCTTACAAAATCTTCAGTGTCTACAAGTGGCTATTATTCAGTAATGGCAAAAATAGAAATTATTTTCCCAAAAGGTTTATAATTAATTTTATGCAGCTCACTTTCCTGCATCCCAGTAACCTCTGCTAAAAGGACAACTTGGATGGATAATTTATAAGATTAATTTTGCTACTAAAATATCTATCTTTCTAATGTTTTTATAGTTTAAATAGATCATATATACATATATTTACATGTCTTTTATATATTATATAAGCATATGTTTATATAATATATATTTATATTCTTTTTAACCTGGTGGTCTACTTTAAGAGGCATCTGAAGCAAGATTTCCTTTCAATATTCATGATGTTTCACTATCTTTTCTTCCTGTAATTCCATGCCCACATTTTAAATGGCATTATTTGTTTCCATCTCTTTGGCTGTAAATGTTATCTCCTTTTGATTATCTCTAACTTAGCCAAACTGTTGATGAGTTTTGATTATGCAAAGTGGTTAGTTCACTCCGTTCTACATTTGTTAAAGAGGAAGCATGCATGCTTCAGAAGGTGCCGAGGAGAGCATCCAACGTGCTCGTAGTGATGTAGGGATGCCGTCGTGTAAACACAGACAAAAAAGGTTAGAAATCAGTCTGGAAAGATGACTTGCTGAGTAGTTACATTTGATAATTCGTTGAAAGTTAAATAACTAAAGTTAATAATTACAGGAAGAGTACACAAGGAATGACACAATCATGTGGTAATAATTGTGTAATATTAAAAGGAAACCTCATTCAACTGAGTTAACTTCATTAAGTGCACCATCCAGTTCCCACTTCCACAGCACGCTCTCCCAGGCATCCTTTAGTTGCTTCTTGACCAACATCAAGCCAGTTACATCAGAACTAAGAGGCAACAGTTAGTTTCAGGTAAATGTAACTAAAAGGAAGAATTTCTTTACAAAACCCAGAGTTATACTTTATTACTAAATATTGTATTGTAAATAGCATAGTTTGTCTCCCAGTAGTTGTTCTCCCTTTGTTTCACGGTAAGTGAACCTCCGTTTTTTAGCTGGGCAAATGGGTTTGGAAATCAAACTCCCAGCCTTCCTTGCTGTTTGGTGTGGTCATGTTCTGGCCAATGAGATATAAGTGGAAATTTTCTCTGGCAGCTTCAGTGCTCCTTATGAATGATCCAGGGCACACCTGTGATCGCTCTTCATCTCCTCCTCCTTTCTACTGCCCGGAACACTGATGTGCCATGTGGATAAGCACACCTATGTGAAGGTGGCCTGACGAGCTGGGACAAGGCTGGGCCCCTGAGCACCTCGCGCTCAGTGCTGCCATCTCAAACCTGCTTTGCCCACCTCTGGACTTTACATGAAAGAAATAAAATTCTAGCTTGTTTAAGCCATTGGTAGTCTAGAACTCTCTAATATATAGTGAAACCCAGTCTCAACAAATATGGGTGGTGAGTCAAAATATCAGTGGGATTTTGTAAAATGCTTATGTAAAGTCATGTATGACGCATCCAAAAAACGGGCTCTGAAAGTAACTAGAAAGAGTTCTAGAATGTTCCTGATCTTCAGAGTTGAGAGCCAGAAGCTCAACTCTGTCCTCCCACAAAACAACCTTGTGGTCTTAACTGGGGATATAAACCTGTTCCAGATCATTATAGATCTGACTTCCTATTTTAATTCCTATTAACTTCTGGGAACTTCATGCAGAGCAGCCTAATAGCTAAGCCCAATGCCCCAGAGCTACCAAAATATCAATATCAAAAAATCAACCCTTTTCCATGCTTGCCTCAGAAAATATCTCCTTTCCAAGTAATCCTATACATGAATAAAACACCTGTGAGAGACTGCTTCTCTTGGATATGGGGGTAAACATTTGGCTGATTTATTTGATTGATTAAATCCAATCCAGTGTCTCACTGACTAAATGTTAGCAGATGTTCTGCTGTATTCTCAAAGGGGATAGATACCCAAAGGTGATGGAATTTTCCACCACTTCTGCATCAGTTTGGACCTATCTAACTCTTGCCATTAGACATTGTTTTCCATTTCCTAAATGTATCAGAGATCTCCGTTGTTTATATTGATTTCCTTTGTTTACCTAAGGGATGTTGAGAAAAATAAAAACAGCCCACAATCATTTAAGTGTTCTCTTTTTCGTAACCTCCTATCATTATCTTTAGGGTTAACAGAAAAGGGAAGATTCCAGGAATATCTCAGGATATCCTTTTCCCCCTAGTTTCTTATTCTTGGGCGTGGAAGGCACCTTCCTAACTTAGTGCTGTCTGTATAAATCACATCTCATTCACTGGCAAATTCTACAGTTAGTGACTGTCAGGTGAGAAATGAGACACAGTTACCTGAAAGGAGAAATAAGAAAACATCTTGAGATTGTGACAATGTCCTGTGGTTAGATACTGGTAATGGTTGTACAACTTTTTGAATATGCTAAAACCACTGAACTGTAAACATAAAATATATATATATATATATATATATGTATATAAAGAACTTTCCATCTCACTAAGTAGAGACATTCAATCTGAGAAGGGTATGAGAGGAGGGAATGGAAGAGAAAAATAATCTGATAGATACAGTATCATGTCATCTTGGCAAAAAAGAAAAGGAAACCTTCCCAGTGTCCCTGCCCTTGCTACTCAAGCCCTGTTCTTTATGAGGCTGCAGTGGGAAAGGGCAAGGAATATCTGTGTGACAAGAGTGATAGAATATGTAACAATCTCTGGTTATACCCAGATCTGTCGCTGGAGGTGAAAAATTTAAGATAATCCACTCCAGGCTAGTCATGACAGTTATAGAAAGTAACAGGAAAGGGAGGAGGAGGGGTATTTGCTAGCTGGTATTAATAAAGATCTAAGGCTCATACAACATATCTGTGCATAAACATCTCATCCCAGTCTATCCAAACAAAAGTTTGCCAGAAGCCAGTCAAAACCATTCCATGTGCTCTTGCTCTGATGGCTCCTATAGCTGGATGCCTTGAGCTAGACTTGAGCATATGCCCTTGAGTTCTATGCCTTGAAGTTATGAGACAAGAGACCCTCTCACCTTCCTCCTAGCCATGCAGTGCATAGTTCCACAGAGCAAACAGTTCTAGGTTGCCCTCCTTAAATACACTCTGTATAAAATAGGCCACATAAATAGCCCTGATGACCTTACAGGGGAAAAAATGGAGAACTGTGCTGAGCAGCCAGGACCAGCAGGCTGCTCACTCTGCTCAATATAGAGCTGCAGCCACTGCCAGTAAATGCCCTGGGCCTCACCCTGCTCCGGGCAGGATACCTGAACCCGACCCATCATCTGTGCCCCCTCTACTGTGGTTCCTACTTGCTGAGGGATTGACTGGAAATTGTTCCAGCCCACTTACTATTTGCCCCAGATGCTGCAATACATGGACATGCTGAGCCCTTTCCATTTAGTCAGCAAAGTGGAAACAAGCCCCTTTCCTCATCTCGATCTTTATTGATCTAGCCATTTCACAGCTTGCCAACTCCACCAGGCAGCCTGGCCTTTGAGATAAGCAGTCCTGACTCTGCTTCCCTTGGGCAACTTACGGTATTAACCCCTTTGAACCTCAGATCTCTCCTCTGTAAAATGACAATAATATCTAATCCAAAATGTTGTTTGGATTAAATAAAGACAACTACTGCAGAGTACCTGACACAGTGCTAGTACACTGTCTACTTAGAATCAATGTTGCCATTATTACTGATGTTTTTGTGTTTATTTTAGTTGCAACCTCCTGTAGAGAAAGGGAGGCCAATTCACTAAAAATATCTCCTTGAAATGATCAATTTGCAAAATAACCAAAATTTACAAACTGCCATTTTTATCAGTATTAATAAACATATTTGATTTTTTACTATGTGTAGTCAAATGCATTCTTTTGTATACTGGCTAAACTAAGTTTGATTGGCTACTCGATAAAATAATACTAACAGTGTTAAAATGGTAATCATAAATTCATAAATCAAAAATCATAAATTCATGGAAAATGTTGATATGAAACACTTTTTCCACTCAAACTTTTGGCATTCAGTATGTGACTTTTGATTTTTCTTGGGTGCTTTATAGTAAATTTTTTTTCCAAAATTTAAGCACATTTAGTTTATTTCACCAATTTTTCAAAAGGCATGTCACCCTTAATTTATATTTTTAACAAGTGATTTTTAATTTAACTAATTTAAATTTTTAAATTCAGAATATTTAAATTTTATTAAATTTCATTTACGAGTAAAATTAGACTGGATTTTTATTAAATTAAAATTTTAAGTTTAATTTAAAGAGCATCTGATATAAATCAGAATTAGCCAAGAATTCTATCAAAGATAAAATTCTGACATTCTTGGTCTCTAACAAGAAACTCAAAAACAGAAAGATGGGTAGCAGTTTGCAACATTGATTCTAAGTAGGTGATGTACTAGCACTGTGTTAGGTAATCTGCAGTAGTTGTCTTTATTTAATTTTTAAGTTTCAACTAAAAAAATATAAAACTGCTCAAATAAGTGGAAAGGAAGTATGGATGTTAGAAGAGAATACTTAGATGGATTAGATGTTTGTACCTCAAATTAACTTGATAATTTATTAATGGTCAATGTAAAGTTGTAAAGGAATGATTAAAAAGCTAGTTAGAAATCTGAAAAATACTAAAACATAGATGTTAAAATGTTAGCAAACTGAAAATGTTTAACATTTTGAAATAAAAATCTGTATAAACTGAAAATTTTCTGCATGAAATGCTAAATATTAACTGTGTTCACAAAAAAATGTTTAAGCATCATAACTATATTTGGACATTTTTCTAAAAGTTGCTAAACCATTCTTTTTAAAATTGTTAATTCTCAGCGTATTAATCTAAGACCTTTGTAAGGGAAGGAAAATCAGTGATTTAAATGCCTCTAACTTTGCCTCCTGCACCAGCTGGAGAATATGAACTGCAAGCCCCATTCCAGGAAGGTGTCGGGAGTAGCTGCTCAAATAGCAAGAGACCTTGTTCCAACCCAGACTGTCCAGACCCTGCTTGACTACAGGAAGCTCTACCCAGTTCTCCCCAGCCACCACAATAGAATGACTCTTCATGGCCTGTGTCTTGGCCATATTGACTCTAGGGTCTGACTCTCAGGAATTCCAGGAAGTAGGAAGGTCCCAGAGAAGCGAGGCAACTTGCTTGCTAACTTGAGCCTCGTTCAGTCATTACTCCCAGCTCCCAGTCAGGAAATGAGCGAGGAATCAATTCACCAAATGATCAAACTGACCAAGAACCAAATTTACTGATCTACCAAAAAATACATTAACATGGTTTTAACAGCTTTAAAAGCAATGGCTTAACAACGTTTAGAAAAATGCCCCAATACAGTTGCTAATGATTAAATATGCTTTTCTGAACTTAGTTCAGTGTCCCTCCCATGACAGAGAGCTCCATGGTGAGCAGGACAGGCCCACAGGTTCCACAGGTACAAGTAAAAGGCAGAAGCTGAAACACAAAAAATCAGAATTGTGGAAGCCTGTCCAAGGGAGCACACGGAGGTTCTCCTGAAGTTTCTACTGGAGAGGTGTGGACAGAAGGACCCAGGAACATAAGGAGGTGTCAGGTAGTGAACAGGAGTCAAGGTGAGATGTTAAAAAGTTCAGAGAAAGAGGACAAAGTTGGAGTTTTTCCAATGAATTCCACAGTACAGGTGCGCCAACACCCAGTATGCGAGGGTTGGTTCCAGAAGATTGGGTTGGTTTAAAAGTAGGAGTGTAGAGTTAATATGCTCCTTCTTGTAGCCCAGTGGTAAGATTCTTCCCTCCGTTCATTCACAAATCTGTCAGGCAGCCCTTCTGAGATTTCATTTCGCCTTTACTGGGTGCCCCTGATGTTTCCCTAGACAAGGGGCAATGGGAAGAAGCATGGGCTTTGGAATTTGGAATCAAAATGGCCTGGGATCTCTGAAGTCAACTTACTGTCTGCGAGACCTTACAAAATTTGTTTAAATTTCCCAGTGGTAAGAATCTGAAATACAGAGCTAATTTCACCAGCTTCATAGCGTTGCTGAGAAGAGTACCTGAGATTAGACATACAAAGTGCTAGGAACAGTGCTTGACTCTGTAGCAGACGCTTAATAATAACAGTAGCAACCTCCTTGCCTTATTGTTCCCCTAAATGACTTTGTGTCTTACCATTTACATTTCTGGCATTCACACTTCCTGCAAGAAACCTATCTCCTCAAACCAAGAAGTGAAACGCTGGAGTTGAGTCATACGCTGTTGTACATGATTGAGTGCTTGTTGTTTGCTGCTTAGCTGAATCCTTTGTACTTAATATATTCCACCACTGACTTTCTTAATGACACACAAATAGAATTAAACTTTATTCATTAGAAAAAAATTCCCTTATTTATATGGACAACTTAATAAAAACTGGCTTACGGCCGGGCACAGTGGCTCACACCTGTAATCCTAGCACTCTGGGAGGCTTAGGTGGGAGGATCGCTCGAGGTCAGGAGCTCAAGACCAGCCTGAGCAAGAGCAAGACCCCGTCTCTACTAAAAATAGAAAGAAATTATCTAGAAAGCTAAAAATATATAGAGAAAAAAATTAGCTGGGCATGGTGGCACATGTCTGTAGTCCCAGCTACTTGGGAGGCTGAGGCAGAAGGATTGCTTAAGCCCAGGAGTTTGAGGTTGCTGTGAGCTAGGCTGACGCCACGGCACTCTAGCCCAGGCAACAGAGTGAGACTCTGTCCCAAAAAAAAAAAAAAAAAAAAATTAAAAAAAAACTGGCTCATGGGTCATTTTTTATAATCACTCCCATTTGACTGACTTTTTGTAATTTATAATTACTAGCAACGGCAAACTCTTACCTTTGGCAGCACATAAAAAAATAGCTGCCAAGTGTCTGGTCAGCTGGCTCTCAGCTAAGGCAGTTGCATTTCTGAAACATACAGTGCCAGAGATCAAATCTTTTGATACAACCATTATAAGTTTAGTAGCTAGTGTTATAGGAGTTTCTAAAGAATTGCTCTCTGAAAAGTCTCTGAAGTTTATTTCTCTTATGTCTTTTTAGCCTTTTAATTAGACATTGAGTTATGATCTCTAGTCCAGAAATAGAGGACTCCTAGAGAAAGCACATCAGTCCTTATCAGTCCTTAAAGCATCTGTGCAACATTTCCCAATCTAACATCAATATCCCTGTCCCTGAAATGCCCGAGGCAAATGGTGTTAAGTAATGTGTACCAAAGGCTGTGGCCATGAGATTTCTCTCTAAGGGTTTATATACACTCTTAGAAGGGATTTCCCAATATTTAGCACCTCCAAGCAGTAAGTCCCCAAACTAGTAAAATTATTGGGAACTTTTGCTTAGAGAAAGAAAGGACCAGAATTCTTAGTCTTTGAGAATACAGAGAACTTACTTAGAAATGGTTGTTTTTACCTAGATGATGAGTGCGATGTGCACTGTCTAGGGAATGGACACGCTTGAAGCTCAGACTCGGGGGGATGGGGGGGCATGGGCAATATATATAACCTGAACTTTTGTACTCCCATAATAAGCTGAAATAAAAATAAATAAATAAATAAATAAATTAAAAAAAAGAAAGAAATGGTTGTTTTTGAGATGCCATATGTAAACTGTTAAAAGAGAACTCAGCTGAAATCATTGGAGTGATTGCCTTTGCTACGAGTGCTACTAGGTAAGAAAGGTTGACCTCAATGTACTTTCATTTTCCCTTGGGAAAAATGGCATTTAGACCATCACATGCTAACCGGCTACTTCAAGTCCACACTGGACACCAGCATGGTTTTGTGTGGCAGAAGGAAAAAATTAAAAACCCAAGAGAAAGAGAGAGTGCCTTCCACCAGTGAGCAGAGACTTGGGGGCAGTGAGAACAAGCAACACATTGCCAACATTTTCTTGCTGGTACTTCACTGTTGTATATTTCTCTGTTTGAACATTTCTCTTTGTGTTGTTTTTTGCATCATCCTCTGTGGAATAATGTGGTTCCTCAACCTGAACATAAATCCAGGTAAAGGCGGAAAGGAATAATAAAAGAGCCCCCCTTTTGGCTGTTCAAAGTACTCTAATTTTCCAGAGTAAAGAGAAAATCATTTTGGGAATATTTAATCTTTGGAGATTATTTCTATTTAACTGGTTTCCAGTATGGATAACCCCAAAGTGCCTCCTTTTGGATATCATAGCATAAATACATAACACTTTTCTGTTAGTCTACCAGAGAGGCATTTCCAATTTAAAGATGTAAAGATGATAATTCATAAGAAATACTCTGATCGGCCACACTGTATCTCTTTGGTTGTTGCTATGATGAAACTTCCCTCTTCAGACTTGCATAGAGTTACAGGGGCCACAAGGAGAGGAAGAGAGCATGCTTTCAGTCTATGCAAAGGGCACCCACGATGTCCTTTCTAACCAGTGCAACTGTGGAGTCCCCCCACTTCCACCCCCTTCACATATAATTTATTTTGCAAACTTTCTGCTAATCGGGCTGATAGCTAAATAAGACTCAGACCTTAAATCTAGAGAAGCTAGAATCTATTTTAGCACACACTGCACAGGGCTAAAAATATCTGAAGCTGTTATGTTAAATATTTGCATTACCATGAAATTGAATAAAAGAAGATCAAGATCTAGACATATAAGCATGTTCAAATATCATCCCTTAAGTTATTTGCTTAGTTTTTAACGCCTGCTAATCTCCCTCTGTAGGATCTGCAGTAGTGGGAGGTCCGCTCAGAGC